>NW_019268579.1:791622-806971 GCF_002738365.1 Cucurbita moschata
TTTTTTTTTTTTTTTTTTTTTTTTTTTGAAAATGGCGGGAACCAACGTTCACTCGGGATTCACATTCTTTAATCTCCAAGACGCCGGAGATGCCGCCCGCGCTACCTAGCTGAACTTGGAAACGTAGGTTTGCGCTTTTGATTACAGAGGTTTCGGGGAGCTGCCGAGAGCGTTCGTGGATCTAATAATCAGCTGCAGCATCTTAGTCAGAAGGCAGATAGATTCCTGGCAGAATGCAAGTCCATCGAGACGATCTAGGGCTTCCGTCGACAAGTCTAAGATTTTTCCTGAGATGTAAGTATTTTTGTTTCTGATCTTGATTTTTTGTCATCGCTAGCTGGATGTCTGTAGATCTACTTTAAATATTTGGTGAATGAGCATTGATGCTTTGGTGTATGCAGATTTGAAATTCTGAGCAAGCTTATTGACAGCTTAGTCTCCGCTATGCGATTGTAGCGACTCTAAGATTTAGCTTCGAAGTTTTCTAATGTTTGCCGCAAGATAGAAGTCTCCACTGATAGGTACACATTGCATCTTCCTTTCCGTTATCGGATGCTACAATCAATTCATGTGTTGATACTTGAGATAATATTGTTCTTTGAGAAGTACCTCAAACTATTTATTTGAATGGTTGCCTAAGTAACACCGTAGAAGTTTACGAGTCCCGTTATTGTTACCGTCTAAAGAACAACAAAGAATATGGACCTTGCTAATGCCGATATCCTAATACTGAAACAGACTTCAGAAAGAAACTCGTGTCGTTGGAATGAGATAAGACATAGTGAAGCGATGTGATTGAACAACCTCAGCTAATGGATATTCCAAAACAGGTTAGTCATTTGTTCCTTCTCTGTACGAAACACTCATATATTTGAAAATATACATGATTATAGTGTCTGCATTATGCACTTCTTTAGAACGAGCTGGATTTGGAAAAAATTGAAACCAACACCTACTTATCAAACTCGTCGCCTATAATGTCATATAAGGCAATGGATTTCCTATACCATTTGAATCCAACTCGTTCTCCTGTGTTTGCGGTTGGTTGGATTGGGGCGGGGAAAAGGGTATTACTGGCTTCTTCTTCTTCTATTTTTAAACGAAGAATATGCATAGTCTTCTCTTTCGATTTCCATTATAATGGAAGTAGCTTTCCTCTGGTAAGGGGCTATTCTTCAAGCCTTGCATAGTTCTGCTGTAAGATTAATGGTCAATGACTCTCAGTGAATATTAGATAAATTTTTGTAGAATTTGGCTGGAAAACTGAAGGTTCTAAGGTGTTTGACTTTCCCTTATCAAGTTGGTGGGGGGAAATCCTAGACAAAATATCGCATCCGTCTCACTGATCATCAATTTCCCTGATTCACTAGTTTGAAATTTCTGAATTTGCTACAAACTTACCTTTGCAAAGATCATCAAATTTTGTACAAAGAGAGATTATAATTCAAGGAGGTTGATCATAAAGAGACAAAACTGGGGCCTTCGTACACAGACGAGTTAGGTTTGTATTTTCTCAAGCATTTTGCCACAGTATAAAAAGATATAGTTTCACAGGAGACTCACGGGCTTGCAGAGACGCCTAAATTCCAAGTTTCTACTTGAATATCTTCTTGTCCTTCTCATGGGCCTCGTGCACTTGAGAAATGGACCAGGATTCTAACACTATAGGTTTCCAATTCAATAGAGCCTTTTGTAGGTCCCTTGTTCTGAGAGTAACAATAAAATCTTTAATATGAAGGAGAAGTCCTAGTCTCTTGTGGCTTTTTAATGCTGTGAACTTTTTTGTCCTTTTAGTAATTATAGTCTAAATAGTCTTCTTTTTTAAGAGTTTTCTGTCATCTCTTTCGGAAAACTCTCTTTTGGCTTAAGACTTTGTCTATCCTCGTTTCGTATATATCCCTTCATATTATCTGTGAAATTGTTTCTTGTCTTAGAAAAATCATGCTCAAATGGAAAATTTGTGAGAATAGTTAGTTCAAAGGCCTTGATTTGGTTAAAACTCTAGTGAGATTAAATAAAAATGATATTGCCATTAGAGTGGGGAAAACAGAGAAAACGAAACAGAGAAACCAGAATTATGTGAAGTGACCACTGACAATGATTGAAAAGAATAAAGTTTAAACCGAAACAAACGATCATCAAATAAACACTCCGCAACCATAAGGGAGAGGCTTGACCTGACCGATCAAAGCTGGAGTTGAACTGTACTCATGAAAAAGCTTGAAAGAGAGAAAAAGAGAAGAAATCTAGAAAAAGTTAGGCATCTTTCCATTGATGTTGATGTTGATGTCTCTTGTTGAATGTAGGTGGCAGCATTAGGGTTACCGACATAGAGTAGACATTGCTCAAACTGGAAGCCAATACCCCTTTGTCCTTAAACATTAAAAACCCCGAAAACAAGAAACATACACGACTGAAGCAATTGAAGCCGAAGCCGTTCAAAGATGCAATTTTTTAAAGAAGGTTAAAAATATTTCTTCCCCACTGAATGCTATACAGCCAAGTTTTGATGGACTTCACAATAATGCTGCTGGTCAAAATAATTTTGTAAAGTTGTGGGTTTGTGGGGCTTGCTTGCATCCTCGAAAACCCAGAAAGCAATTCCATCTTTTGTTTGAAGAAAAAGAAAAGGAGAGAAAACAAAACAAAACAAAACCTGTAAATGGAACCAAAATTGACTGAGTGAGACTGAGACAAAAGTTGTGGGTTGGGGTGTAACACATTATTGCTACATTACAAAGTTAATGTTTTGGTCAAAGCTTCTCCCCAATAAGGTTAAGTTGTGTGTGGTTTGGTCCCTTTATTTTCTCCAAGGTTGTCTCCACCTGTGATTCTTCAACTTTTCCTAAGTTTTGCACTAAATGATTGCAATAATTAACGCCTTTGTGGACTTACTTCTCCCCAACTCCTCTTTACTTACTCCCAACATATACATCAACATCAAAAACCCTTCTCTTTTTACAAATATTGCAGGCTTAGAAACGATCGCATCAAATTCCGTCACATCCTGGTTCAAACTTTGAAACATTGCCCCCTATTCAAACTACACCCAACATTTTTAAATTATGAACATGCTCATTCATATTTAATATTGTTATTTTTATTCAATTAAATCTAATTTTCCAATTGTATTTCTTAATCATTGAGTATACTCTACAAATATAAATATCAAATATCAACTTTAATTAATAATAAACTATACTCTACAACTTAACCTTACTCATATGAATGATAGTTTGGCTTTTGAGGACTTCCATTTTTTTTTTATTCCAATATTTTCATATTTAATTGGGTCAAAGAGCCAAGGGAGACTCACAAACGGACAATTATCAATGTTGCTAAACAACTTTCAAATTAACCAAATTTGATCTTCAATTTTGATTTGCATTTTCATCTTAGTTCTAAAATTCAAGACTCAATTTTAACCTTTTTTCTTAACTTTTATTACAACTTTATGTTTACCCTATACTGTTGTATTTAAATATATACCTTAGTATAGAAAAAAGAGTGATGCAAATATATAGTGTATAGATTATAGGAAGAATAGAAAAAGAGGGTAGCAATCATCCAAACACGTGCAATGGCCCCATGTGCAACATCAGTGTCGGCTTGACCAGTCCAATGATGTTAATTTAACATCAATTTATAATGTCAGCATCAAATTTCCAACTAATTTTCTCTAATCTCATATTACAAAAAACATTATTTTTATTTTTCAATTTACTATTTCTAAAATCTAAGTCCCTTTTTCTTTAAGCATGTTGCCTTTGACTAATATTTCTAATAAAAATAATGAAAATCATTAAGTAATTAACCCCCCCCCCCCTATTTTAAATCCCTATGATTAGTCAAATGAAAACCATAGGGATCATTTGGACCATCCAAATAATATATGCTACTTCAGATAAGTTTAGTAGCTATAAATTTATAATTAATTTCCTATGAGTAAATTATAGATTTTTTAACCCACTCATACGGCAAACTTTGTTATGTTCTTTTTGATTTTTTTTATAATTCCTTTCTTTATAAACTAATTCCACCATGAATAAACAAAAATTATCTCAACTCAATTAATTAATTAATTAAACTTTGATCAGCTATTTTCAAAACTGAAGTACCACATCAGCATTTTTATAGAATTATAGTTTTTTATATAGAGTTTGAGAAATTCAATTTACATTATAATTTAGTTTCTATAATTTTTTATTATTATTTTTGATAATAATAAACCAAAATTGAAAAGGAGAAGAAAAAACATTTTTGAATATTTTAGAGATTAATATATATATATATATATATAAGTCAAATTTCAAAGACGTGTAATTAATGGTTTTTGGCGCTAAATTTTGAAAGTGTTTATCATGTTGGATTATAAATAATAAAGAAATTGGGTGAGCTGCAACTGACGTGGAAACTAGCGCCTAAGGGCCCCACCCAATATTAAATTAAAAAAATGGGGTTATTTCTATTTTCCAGAAAGTTAAAGAGAGATAAAAAAGAAAAAAGAAAAAAGAAAAAAGAAAAAAGAAAAAAAGAAAAAAAGAAAAGATCGCTCGTGCGGTGTGTCGGAGATGAAATAATCACAGGGAAGGCACGTGATCCCTCAATCCCGAGGAATAACCATAGCTGGTTCTCCGCTTTTTGTCGCCTCCCAAATGATTGAGATATTCTCCTAATCCCCCATCCAATTGCCAATTCCTTTTATTTTTCATTTTAATCTTATATTACTCCTAAATTATTTTAGTCGTTAAATCAAATAGAATTAAAAATTTTGAAATTTTAATAATCGAATACAACGTTCCAGTTAAAATATAAATGGCAGTACAAATATAGGTTATGTGAATGATTAAAACCTATATACTTAATCTAAACTCGAATCCCTATATTTATTATCAAACAATTATAATAATAATAATAATAATAATAAATTTGAGTAAGAAGAACATGTGACATGAAAACATGAAATGAAATAAAAAATAAAAAGAATGATTGAGTGGGTTAATTAAAATGTTATATGGCATGGGGAAGTTAAATAATTCAGTCCTGAAAATCAGATATGTAGCTTCCCTAAGTCTATGCAATGGACTACCAATTGAGACAGGCATGCTTGGAAGAGATTCCATTCATTGTCCACGTGGCTTTCTCTAATTCGTCTGCCTGCCTACCACTACTTCCTTTTCTTTTTCTTTTAACCAAACTTCGAGGTTGCAATTTGAAGTAACTTACTTAAATATAATTAGCATATAAATGTATTAAAATGTGTTTATTAGTGAGTTTAATGGTTAAAGTTAGTTTAATGAAACACGATTGCAACAATGTCTTGTGGAACCGCATGCAGACAATGGAAGTAACTGAAAGTTAGGGATGTAATTTGGTTTTCCCAGACAGAATGACACGATTAATTGTTTCCCAACCTATGTCATACCCAAAAATAATAAAGAATATGGTTAAAATTAAAATACCCATTAATGAATACGGTTGGGAACACAATTAACTGAACATGCAACACACCTTCAAGTGTTTCTACTTTGCATTATTGGAAATAAATAAAAATAAGGAACTATTCCCCATGATGAAATTCTGGAAATATAGCTTAGTGTTTAGACACAGCCATAGGAATATTCCATCACTACTAATGAAGTTTTAATTACAACGAACGATCACTTTGAGCCCACTTTCTAAAACCCTTCAATTAAATTTGTTATTTTTTTTTAAAAAAAAGCTAGCTCGAGATCCGGTGGGGATTATTTAATACACTTCACTTACATCCATAAAACATAATGGGTGTGAATTAATTATAATACTTCCAACCGTTAATCTTCTACCAAATCATTACTATGCAAAACCCTAATCCCTTTAATTCTCAATTTGTAATCATTAATCTTTCAAAAATCTCACTATTTTATTCATGTATTTAATACAAAACATGGAGGGATTTAGTTCATGATTATCAATAAATTAAGAATGAAATTGAGAAATTGTTATTATAATTTAAAAAGAGCGAAAATGGAGAGGTGGGGGCAAGGTCGACATGTTGGTTTGCGAAAGCGAGGAAAAGGGAGTGAAATGAGTGATGATATATGAGTGTTTGGATTAGTTAATCATAACAGCGCACTAGTGGTCGACATGTCGTGCCCTCTCACACTAGGTTTTTTTTTTTTTGGGGGGGGGGGGGGGGGGGGGGGAAAGAACGAAAGAAAAAGGCGTTCTGTAAAAGACGAAATCGTGGATCTGACTCTGGAAATTTTTGGTTTCTGTTTGAATCCTGTGAATGTGGAAAGGAATTTTGCCTAATTTTTGTTGTTGTTGATTCAGAAATTTGGTTTCACTGTTCATCAATTCAAACAAGATTTTCAAGAAATTTCGTGGAAGGATGCAGAGTTTCAGTGATTTTCGAGAAATTTCGTAGATCATGAACTGTAGTGATTTGGTGTTGGAATTTAGAGATCTGTAGAAATCAAAAATTGAAAAGAGAATGAAACTTACCTGAATCAGTTATTTCGCTTCGAATTGAATCCTCCTCTTCGATTGGATCCAGAAGAGCTTCATTTCTTCCGCCATCGGTTTCGTTAATCTCGATCGTTGTCTCTTCGACGATTTCCTTCTCATCCGAACAAATCTTTCCGTCATTTTCCTCCTCTTCCTTCATTTTCTTAATCTCGTTCTTCTTTTCCTCCATTTCGACATCACCGTCGCCATCGCCGTCGCCGTCGTCCTCGACCACCACTACCGCCGCCTCATCGCCTCCTTTCTGCTCCTCCTCTTCCTCATCCCGATTCTTCTTCTTTCTCTTTTTCTCCGCCGTCACTTTCCGTAGCTCCAAGGCAACGTCAGCGATCGGATGATACTTCTGCATTTGCAGGACCGGAATCCAATTCAGCCGCCGTCTATGAATCGCAGCGAACACTGATTCGTACTCCGATCCTCCATCGTCACTCACCTGCGCCAGATGTCCACACAGCGCATCAATAATCGCGTTCGCCGCCGCGAACTCCCCTCTGAACCACGCCAACACCGCTTCCTTCCCCATTGGGTCCGTCACCGTCACAGCCGCCGCCGTTGGCACCACCACCGGCCGCGCTCGATCAGTTGCCCCCGCCGCCATGGCATCCACCAATATCAATACCAAACCAAAAAAATTTATCCCAATATAAAAATCTCCCCTCTCTCAGTCTCTCCTCCCCGATTCCGACTTCACCGAAATTTCGGAACCGAATTCTTACCCTCTTCGATTCCCCACAGCCTCAAATCAATTCAATATNGTCGTATGGAGATGTTAAAGAGAAGTCATCTGAGAGTAATAAAATACTCACAAATGTATTCCATTTAGGGAACCTAAACCCATTTGATATGATATTAAAATGATTCTCCCCTTCTCCCCTCTCCCCTCTGGTGTTTATAAACTCCACTCCATCCTCACCCCTCAACGCCTAAGAACAATTCATCACCCAAATCAAAACCCCAGAAAGAAAGATTTTTAATTAATGACAGGCTCTGGTTCTCCATGTGGAGCCTGCAAGTTCTTGAGAAGAAAATGTGTCAGAGGGTGTGTTTTTGCTCCTTACTTCTGCCATGAACAAGGAGCCTCTCACTTTGCCGCCATTCATAAGGTGTTTGGAGCCAGCAATGTGTCTAAGCTTCTTGCTCGCCTCCCTGTTACTGAGCGCTGTGAGGCTGCTGTTACCATCTCTTATGAAGCTCAAGCTCGCCTTCAAGATCCCATCTATGGCTGCGTTTCTCACATCTTTGCCCTTCAACAACAGGTCCTTCTTCCCTTACATTTTTCTTTTCCATTCAAATAATGGGTCGCCATCAAAATTCAAACTTTCCCCCTAATACGCGCGTTTTAAAGTTATTAACAATGGAACCCTACTTCGTTCGCTCTATATGGCAGGTTGTGAGTCTTCAGGCACAGCTTGCTTCTCTCAAGGAACAAGCAGCAGAGAGCATGATGAACGGCTCAAGTAACAACGGGGGTGGGGTGAATGAGAAGAATTGCAGAAAGATTCCATCTCATTTCCAAGATCTCCATAACTGGTTTCAATCGGATCATTCGAACGTAACGCCTGGATTCAACCCGAACCCGACTCAAGATTCATCATCCAACCCTTATTATGATGAGAACTATCGCATTATGATCAATTCCCAATCCAATGGGAACTATGAACATCACATGGCAAAAATGGAGGAAAGTGGATCATATGGAAGCTTTGAAGAAACCTCAGACTATTCCATGTATACTCTTGATCATCTGCATTCAAATGTTCAACAATGGGGCTTCAATGAGTCGCCTGATGATTTACAATCAGTCGCTTTTGGTCATGCTCGACGTTGGTAAATGATTAATGGAAAACTCTCCTATTTCTTTAGCTTGTTTGTGTATCAACAAAATCATCAATTTTGGGATGCGAGTTGATAATATTTTGGCAATACAAAGCAAAAGGCAGTTCATTGTTGGCTTTGTTCTAATCTGATGATTATATACAAGAATATGAATGAAAGAAGAACAATCATAAAATGGAAAGCAGGCCATTTATTATTTGACCCAATAAATTGTGGCCTTGTTCTTCTCCATTGTCCATTGAAATGATGCATTCAATCAAGGGGACACTTTGGTTGGTTGTGTCAATACAAACTTAGCTTAAATGGGGACACCAAAATTAAAGGTACCTAAGCTTAGCTGCCCCTAATTATTACTCCCAACATGTAAACCCTAAACAACAAGCCTCCACTCCACACCAACCTCGTCTGTTTTTTGTCTTTATTTTTTTTTTACGATCATAGTATTAATTTTCACCTCCTTTTCCTCAATCCCTATGTTGGGATCATGTTTTTCTTTGTCAACCCTAGCCTTGCATCTAGAAACATCATATTTGCATCTAGAAATTCATGAACTCAAGAAACATCATATTTGCATCTAGAAATTCATGAACTCAACTGCGTCTCGTCTCATTATATTACAATTTTTTGTCAAATAATTGGAACATAGTTCAACTAAATAAGATATTATTTATATGAGTATCAAAATTATTGTATTTCTAAACAAATTACACCCTTTTGATTAAGTGAATTAGTTTCTCATCATTCTGAGTGCTAAAGCTTGGAGCTCTCCAACATCAGCATGACAAGAAGCTGGTATTTTTGTAGGAAATTGTTGAAATTGAGCTTCATCATTGTCGGCAGCTGATTCCAGAGAGGTCTGTGGGGAAACTGCAGAGTTGGTTACTTGGGATTGATAACTTGGAAACTTTGGGATTCCGGTCCATTGAATCTCCATGTGGGTTTGTGCAAGTTGAGCCCTGGCTTGCATCAGCTGTGTTTGCAAGTACGCCACCTTCAAAACCCAAAAAATAAAAACCCCATTTAAGGTTATTAATCGGGTTTAGGGTATATCTAAGTTCCCAAATACCTGTTGTTGGAGAGCAAAAAGATGAGCAACACAGCCATAAACAGGGTCACGAATGCGAGCTTGAGCTTCATAGGCAATACTGACAACTGCCTCACAGCGATGAGGAACAGGGACGTGGAGGAGCAACTTGGACACGTTACTGGCTCCAAACACCTTATGAATGGCGGCAAATCTGGCAGCGCTTTGTTCAGAGCAAAAGTAAGGAGCAAAGATGCAATCAGGCGCACACTTTCGTCGCAGAAACTTGCATGCTCCGCAAGGGGAGGCAGAGGCAGAGGCAGAGGCAGAGGCATGAGAATTGGCTGTAGTGGAAGACGCCATTAGGGACAGAGGCGAAGGGTTGGGCGTGGGGGTTAAAGGTTAATGAGAAGGGCTTTGGTGGGCTATAAACAAGTGTGAAAGGGAGACATGGAAGGTCTGCGTGTAGGGTTAGGGGAGGACATCCCTTCATGCCTTATCTCCTAATATATTATTCTTCTTTTTTGTTTTTCACTCTTCATTAATTGCCTTCATAACACCCCAATTCTTCTTCTTTTTTTCTTTTTTTCTTTTTTTTAATTAATCATTTTAAATAAAATAAAATAAAATTAAATAAACCATTTAAATTTATAATCTGTATTTGTATATGAAATGTGGTTGATAAGGTTAATTGATTATAAAATTGAAAGAGAATTGTAGGTGGAACTCCTACCATTAAATTGGCTGTTTATGGGTCAATACTTTTTTTTTTATAAAAAAAATAAAAAAATAAATAAATAAAGGAAGATGTGAGTGATAGTTTGGTCGATTGATGGGTTTGGATAAAATAGTAATTTAGATTTTTGTTTTCCGCCGAACCAACGCCGCCGCAGTTGTAATAGGTGCGGCGTTTTGTCGGTTTCCGCTTTGTAAATTTGTAATTAAATAATGGTGTGTCCCCACCAGCCTTTGATCCGTAAATATATATGATCAAACATAATAATTGAAACCACATTAAATTTTAATTAATAATTAAGGTAATATAATAGACATGGATGGATATGAGTTAAACGAGCTTGTTCATCGTCGGCACACCTCTTCGAAGAACAAAGGGTCATCAGAGATGGTGGAGCCATCGTCACCAAGCTCAACAAAGTTGACTGCTTCTTACAAAAACAACACCATTAACACACAGCAGCAAGATTTTCAGAGAAAACAAGGCTTCGTTTTTCTGTCTACAATTTCCCAGCTTGTGGTGGGCGTATGATCCAAGCAAAACACCTCACTAATGCACATGGCAGCCATGCAACATCACAAACTTTTAGGGAAAAAAAAAAAGAAGAAGAAGAAGATTTGAGAAAAGATAAGAACGCCATTCAATTCAAGCTTTTGGCTTGAATCGGAAGCAATTACATGAATCGTGTTTGACAAAATGACCCATATCCCTGAATTGTCACTGTTCATGTCACTTGCATATAAGATTGGGTTTATAAGATGTTGGTTCAGGAGTAGAGAAGCTACACTTGATCCATGCAGATTGATATCACCTGAATGATGGTGATATCAACCAGCTCTATAAACTAATTAAACACAAAATGCACAATCATTAATTACTTTTAAAAGTTTGAAAATTAAATAGGAATTTAGTTTTATTTTAATTTTGGAAATAGTGATTTTGATATATATTTAATAAGTTATGATTAAAAAAAATGGACAATATCATAGAAAAAGAAAGTAGGCATACATTTGGAATACTCTTTTGATCTTCTCCATTTCTTTTAAATCCAAATGACTTCTCAATTAGCCCACATTTTAATATTTTAATATTTTAATATTTTAATATTTTAATATTTTAATATTTTAATATTTTAATATTTTAATATTCAATTTCATGCTCTTAATATTTACCAATTTAAACCAACTTTCTCTCTATCTCTATTTAATTTCTTTCTTTTTTTTCTTTTTAACTATAACTTCAATTTTAGCGTCCAAAAAATAATTATTATTAGAATTTTTTTTTTATTACTGGAAATTATTTTTAAATTTTGTTACTAGAAATTCAATTGGACATTAAAAGATGAATGTTGTAGACATAAAATTGGGGGTTTTCTTTTTATTTTTCTCGATAAAATAACATTTATAAATAAAATTTCAATAAATGATTTTAGTATTTATCTCTTACTCCCCCCGTCAAGACTCGCCGATCATCTCTCTTCGTCACCGTTCCTAGTCTCGTCGCTCCCTCAGTTCTCAAACTTTCAGCTGCCCGACAATTGGTACGTTTTTCTTTCATCTCCTTCCTTCTAAATCTCTCTCGAATTTCAACTCCCCTTCCACTCGTGATCTTCGAACTCCTTTTCTCGATGTTCTTTTCTCTTCGATTCTTTGCTGCTGCATCCATATATTTATTGATTTTTAATTGTATTTCCTTCCGATCAACTTCTACTTTTATAATCTGCAAATCCTCAACAGGGTAGCGCCAATTCAACAGATCGAATAATCTTTGATTGCGAATCCAAGAACACATAGGGCTGTGCGTGGAATCTGTTTCGTCCCGAGATAGA
The DNA here is from genome assembly GCF_002738365.1 of Cucurbita moschata. Classification (NCBI taxonomy): domain Eukaryota; kingdom Viridiplantae; phylum Streptophyta; class Magnoliopsida; order Cucurbitales; family Cucurbitaceae; genus Cucurbita; species Cucurbita moschata. The sequence goes on from NW_019268579.1 coordinate 803,554, forward strand.
CATGAACGCCAGAAGGTTTTTCTTGAATCTTTCAATCTTTATCTTAGTTCTGCAGGCCATTTAAGTATCTTTCCTATCGATCAAACCACGCGTGACGCCAGTTACTTGTTTGTGTGAAATTTACATTTACGATTCAATGTTGTGTTGCTATATTATTGGCTACTAGATCTCGATAGACCGATAGCTCGATAAATCTGAGTCCGTATCTGGTAGAAGGGTTCAATGAGTAATTCCAAGTTTTGGGACTTTACTTCTATTATTAGAATTGAATTCTCTTGAGGAATGTTTCAGTCCAGATGCATTAGAACGTTGCAACATCTGAAGTGTACTCTTTTACTTCATTTTTCTGCCGTATACCTTTTATTAGCAGGTGATTTTAGAATGACCACATTGATTCTATAGGGCTTGGGTTTTTAATCACTTTTAAGCATTCTTCGTTCTGTTTAAGATTCTTCATACTGATATAGTCGTGAAATAAAAGATCTCTATTCTATAGATTGGTAACTTTTGCCCCTTTATGTTATGCTATGGCTTTCTATGCGTGTACTTGTATAAGTCGTACTGTTAAGTGATTTAACATTAACAACTTATATCGTTTTGGATAATTGTCTACTAGTCCAGAATTATCGGGATGTACTCAATTATCGAAGATAAGTCATGGTGAAATGTTTATGGTGGAAATAAACTTTGTTTCTTATATTTTAATTGATCTTTGCAATGAGTGTGGACATTTTCTGATTTTTGAATCTTTAGTTCTCAATTCTTTGTTAAACTTTAGTCAAAATACAATTTACTTTCCCTCGTGCACTTATATGCACATGCACCCTTGATAGTTGAATGGAAGTTCTTAAATTCATTTTTTTAATCACAAACTGAAGAATGTATTTTTCAGTACCAAGTTGATTTTTATGAACTGAACCTTAGGTTGATCTTGCTATGTGCTGGTCGTTCTTCTTGTAATAGTATCTCTTGGAGTGCAGGGAACTACGTAACAATAGGGTTTCTCTCTTTGATGGCATTGAGGAGGGTGGTGTTAGGGCCTCATCTTCATACTCCTCCCATGAAATTGAGGAACAGGATAATGAAACAGCATTGGAAGGCTTGCAAGACAGAGTCCTTCTATTGAAAAGGGTATTTAATTGCTTACCCAGTCTTAGTCACTAATCTTTGATGATTGATTCGGTAGAAACAGAGAAAGAATTCCGCACCTATAACATTATGCAATAATTGTTGAGACCAAGTTCTTCACCTACAATTTGCTGCAATTATTGTCGAGAATCAACTCTGCACGTAGAATATGTTGCAATTATTGTGAACAAATTATGCATCTATAATATGCTGCAATTTATTTTTGAGAACCTAGAGGATGAAAATACTTTCCAATTTGTGATTGTATATTGTTCAAGAAAAACACACGAGGGATTATTACTCAATATATATGATTGATAGAAAACATAAACTATGCTATTTTTGAAGCAAAGAAATGGTAATGATGGCCGAGAACGATATATTCTGTTTCCTGGATCGCATTCAAATTGAAAGTGTTATTTCAACAGTTGACAGGTGACATAAATGAGGAGGTGGAGAGTCATAACCGCATGCTGGATAGGATGGTATTATGTCAACTCAAGTGTCTTACGCAGTTCTTAGTGTTATTATCAACTGAGAACTAATTTCTTGCATGTTTTGGTTCAGGGTAATGATATGGATTCATCAAGGGGAGTGTTGTCGGGCACTATGGATCGATTCAAGACGGTATTGCCATATTTACAAGAACAATTCATTCCACACTTTCGACACTCCTTTTCATCGTTTTTGACATTAATTTTTATGTTTAGGTATTTGATCCGAAGTCGAGCCCGAAGATGTTCTCGCTAGTCGTACTTTTCGTGGCAATTTTCTTCATTGTGTACTATCTCACAAGGTAATTCTTCCATTTGGATATCATCAAAAGAAGTCGAGCTTGGGCTCTGGATGGAAGACAATGATCAGCACTGCTGCTTAGTTCTATGAGAGTATTAGTTGTAACATTGGCATAGCTGTTATGTTGATGCCTGTGTGAATATGTTTTCCTTGTGTACCAAAATTGAAGTTGGAAAGAGTTTGGAACCAAAATATCATCTGCAGCTCTCCATCAAGCTGACATTGATGAATATAATCAGCAAGCCAGTTTGTTACACCAGAGTTTTATCTGCCTTCCCTGATTAGATAGATATCCTGACGACATGATATTCCATTTGATTGAACCTAAATTACCATTTTATTGATCTCAAACAAGTCGTGACGTTCAGAAGTGTGCTGGGTCATACAAGGGTTGGGATGTAATTTCAGAAAAGATGGAGTGGTCTGAAGAGAGAGTAAAATAAAGTTGATATTTTTTTTTTTGAAAAAAAAAAGAAAAAAAAGAAAGTAGTTTCCATCATGAACTTATAATTTCATCAATTTTGACTATGTATTTAGGTAAGATTTTTATTTAATTTTTCTGTCGAATTCATCCACTAATTTTAATACAAAAATAATTTCATAAAACTCAAAATCCCAATATTCAGTAATTTCAGGAAGATTAAAGTTTACTCGAAACTAGTGCTCAAAATCAACCATTTTAATTAACAACTTGCAAATTTCAGGATTAAAAATTGATATTTTCCAATATTTTTTAATATTATAAGTGACGGTTTGTTGAAGTACAAGTAGCGAAGGAGTGAGTTACTTCATGATAAATACCTGCACAGCCGGTTTCATGTGACTATTTTACAAGATATTTTTATTAACTAAAATTAAAAAACATGTGCACCAGCCGGGAATCGAACCCGGGTCTGTACCGTGGCAGGGTACTATTCTACCACTAGACCACTGGTGCTTGTTTGTTGCTTGTTTCGATAAAAAAAAAAATTATTTAAATTTAATTTGTTGCAATTTAAAACCATAAATGTTTAAAAAATGCATAAATATACTAAGTGTTTCTCTTTTATCGATTAATTTTGTTATCTAAAATTTAACATGAATTTGAATATATATATATATATATATATAATTATTTGAGATAAATAGTAACTAGTTGTTAGCTTTATTCTCAGGTTTTCACAATCATAACGCATAGTTAATTTATTTTTTGAAACAAATAATTAATAAAAAAATTAACATAAATAATCACTATGGGTGAAAATTAAATAGGAATTTGTATAAAAATGTGTCATTAATTATTAGTGTGTCTAGTAATTAATTTGTATTTATTATGTATTTCTTCGAGAATTTGCAACAACATCGGCACGCCCACCACATGCAATCATCCATTAAAATGCTCTCTATCTCTCTAATTACTTCTATTTTACAAAATCTACATTTTTCTTTATAAAAATAATAATCATGTCACGTAGGAGCCTTTAGATGCAAACCAACTTTACCCCCCCCCCCCCCC
>NW_019268579.1:807596-836140 GCF_002738365.1 Cucurbita moschata
AATTTTCCCCCCCCCCCCCCATCTACTTTTAATCCAATCCAAAGTATTCAACCTCAAGTTTTTTCTTTTTTTCTTTTTATTTCACAAAAAAAAAAAAAAAACAAAAAAAAAAAACCCCCAAAGAGATATACACCAAAATTAATATTCAATAAAAAAGAGATATTGATCAATTTCATGGAGAAGAATAATGGGAAAAAAAAATACACTCATAAAAAAAAAAATTAATCCCATGGAAAGACCCTTTCATCAAGTTTAGGGCTTTTAAAAAAAATAAAAATAACAAAAATCAAACTTGCATCGAATCCTACAAAAGCATATAGAGGGCGGCAGAAGCAGCAGCAGCAGCCTGCCGGCCGGCACCCGTAGACGGCGGCTATGAATAATATCTCTCTATCATCCCAATTTCTACTGCTTTTCCTTATTCCAAAATAAAATAATGCTCTCTCTCACTACAACAAAAGTATAAAATCCCATCTCTATACACACAACAAAAATATATATATTCATATATATAATATATATATATATATATATATATATATATATATATAACTGCACACACAAATTATATATCATATGCTTTAATGGAAAAATATAATATTACGTCTACTACCGATCGTGACCAAGTCGAAGCTCAAGATCAAGTTCATCATCATTATTATCATCGTCGTCGTCGTCGTCGTCGTCTTCAACGTTACCATCTGATCTCTTGTCTCGATGATTGATCAAAGCAGGGGCAGGCGTGCGTGAGGGGAGGCTGATATTCGTCCAATTCTCCTTGAACGCGTTCAAAGCTTGAGGACTGCTATTATTGTTGTTGTTGATGTTGAGGTTGTTGTGAACATACGCCAATTGATGATCGGGGGAGGGAGTAGTAGTAGTAGTGGTAGTGGAACCCAAACACCAAGTGGAAGAAGTGGGGAAATAGGTTTGAAAAGAGTGGTGATGGGATGTTGAGATTAGTGGCGTGGTTGGGCGGAGAGTTGAATGGTGGGCGAAGGGTTCGGGCTTGGAGGGACTATTATTGGTAGTATTAGGCTTGGTTTTCACACGGTCTTTGCGGTGGATGTTCATGTGACCGCCGAGGGCTTGAGCCGTTGTGAACCCTCGTTTGCAAAATACGCACTCGTACGAGCGGCCACTGCCCATTTCGTTGGCTTGTTCGACCTCCTCGGTGGTTGTTTTCGAGTTCGGATCTTGGTCGTCGTCGTTGGGGATATGGTTAGGGTCCATGGGAGAAGAGTTTGGTTCGTAACATATATAGAGATATTTGATGGAGGGAAGGTGTTGGAAAGGAGGAAATGAGAGAGAAATATAATAGTTAGGGGTAGGTTTTTGTGTATGAAGATGAGATTTGGAGATGAAATGTGAAAATAAATTATTTGGTTGTGGAGAGACAACCATTAGTTAGCCGGCTCTTGATGTATTCATCTTTTGGAGACAATATTATGTTTCTTTAATCAAACATTTCTTTTTCCTTTTTAAGCGTTCGATTTTATGTCACAATTTGTTAGCATAATCCTACGATAATATAACCCCGAGCTTAGAACATGGATCGATTTAGGAGAATTTGGTTCGTAAATTAAATGTTAGAAGTGTTTCGAAATGAAATAAAATATTGGATCAAACCGACATAGGGTTATTGAAGTTATCGAGGTATTAAAATGATTAATTGTACTATTGTTTGACTATGGACAGCTTCCTATAATAATATTAGTTAATACGAGTAAAATTATTTTAATTAATGGATGAAGTTGTTGGGGGTGTTGGGTGATGTTAAATATAAGTGATAGCTCATAATGTATTAAGTGATAGCTCATAATGTATTAAGTGATAGCTCATAATGTATTGGGACAAAAATGACCTAATTTTTTAGCTGCTTCTTAGGGTTTTGTTTTGGACATTAGATTATATGAGATGTTAAAGATACGTATGAGATACATTGTGGAGTAAGGTGGTGAGCAAGAATGAATATAATATTGCAATTGTAATTGGACATTATACGGTTTCACCAAATATTGAAATCATAAGGTATAGAGTATAATGAAAAATCCCACTTGCTTTCATTCTCAGCAAAGGGAAGATTTCCCCTCTAAAACTTCTTTCTCCCATATCTATCAAACAGATCATGATTATTAGACCAACCATAATCATTTTTAATTTGAATTACGATTTCGTATTCCAATTCAATATCCAATAATCTCTAACATTTCTCTGCATCCCTTGCAACATGACCACGTTAATTATACAGTTAAATGGAATATTTGTATAGATTTATGTATAATTAAGAAAGTAACATTTTTGTCCCCTCACAATCAATCCAACTTCATCATACAATTCATTACAATTCATTACAATTCAACAGTCTTCTTGCAAAGGGTATTGACTATTGACAATCTCTCTCTCTGTCCCTGTCTCTGTTGAGTTCATGTGCATCATTGCATGCATATGTAATTATGTTGCTTTTTCCATTGTTGCATTCATATTGCAGGCCAAGATCATATCTATATAATTAATTAAGCAATTAGTTTTTTTTTTTTTAATTATGTATTTGTCATTTTGGCATTAAGCTTTTAGAGTATAATACAAAAGTTAATTAATTGTATTATAAAGGCAAGTTGTTTGACAAAATGACCTGAATGCTTGCCTCCAATTTAGGCATGTCCTAATCAATCCTTCATTTTATAGTCTTAATGCCTAAAACTGTTTGTGTTGGGTGTCGGTCACTGCTACCATGGGCGATGCGCAGTCGTCAAAAGTGTCTGTGCGCAGCCACCTACACAACGATCATGCAACGTTTGTTTCGGAGACGGAGGGACGACGTCTGTGGCAGAAGGGCGCAACGGTCGGAGGCGCATAGTGGGTGGCAATGAGAAAAACTAAGGTGTCTAAAGCTCCTACCTTTTGTAGTTAAATATTTTATCATTATTAATAAAATAATCTCTTATTTTATATTATGTATAGCATAGGGTATGAAATCAAAGGTTCTATCGTGTTACGTTAATAATCTAAAGAGTTTATAATATGTGGATAAAGTCACAACCGTAATAATATTATTCATACGACCCATTTTGTAATTATGATTTGATCCAAATCATTCGTGTAGAGATGCGTGAGTGGAGCGTCTTATACAACAAGCTTGTTAGACTGAACCACAAATATTTAATCTTCTTTTATAAATTTATTAATTGAGAATATTAATATTTTATAAGATGATGATGTGTCATCCAATGTTAATCTTGAGTTAATTATAAACTTTTACGGGTAAGACTTACATTTTCAACTTTTGTAGCAAATTTATGATATCTATCCTTCTAAGAACTTGACCAAATAGGAAGCTAGAAACTTAATTAATTAAATTAATCTTATGAGATAAAATTTGCAGCATGGGACATAAATAAACTATTTTTGGTTGGATCATAAATAAACTATTTTAATAGTATTTAAGGTATAGGGTAATGTAGACAACTCACGGTTCATCACCTTGCCAATAATGAATTTATCAACCTAACTAATTTCATCTTATTAATGCTTATTATCGGTAAAGGTCTAAAGATAAATTTAATTAAATTTTTTTTTGAAATATTTAAATGAATAATTAATATATTTTATATATTAAAAATAAATAAATAAATGATATATTTAATTTGGAGAATTCAAATTAATAGAAATATATTTAATAGACTAAATATTAAAATAATTAATATATTTAAATAGGTAAAAAATGCGAATAAAGTTGAGCAAGTGAGTGAGGAGTCGGAGTGAGGTGAGGGACTAATAGTGTCCGGCGGCTGAGGGTTTAAAAAAGGCAACTAAAAAGACAACCTAGTTGCCTCTTTTTTCCTTTTTTTTTTCTTTTTTTTTTTAGAAAATAAGAAAAAAAGTGAATTAAAGTCCAAAAGAAGTTGAAAAAAAAATAAAAAAATTAGGAGATAAAATAAGAGAGTTGGAAGAAAGTGCAAAATGTTTTGGATTTTAGATTAAAAATAAAAGAGAGGGTAAGTTGTGAATAAGAGTATATATAAAGGCAACAAAGTTTCCATAAAAAAGAAATTAGGTAAAGAAAAAAGGGCACACAAAACACGTCTTAACAAAACAAGGGGAGTTCATAGATAGAAACTTAAAGATGTAGCTCCAAATCCAGATCCTCACTTGAACAACCTACCAAATTCCCCATCTTCCCCTCCAAATTAACTGAACCTTTCTTCCTCTTCTTCTTCACCCCATCAACATCAGCATCTCCATCTCCTTCATTGCTCCTTGAACAGCTCCCACTTCCCTCAATGCAAGTCAAGGAGCTGTTCTCAATACTTGGTCTGGAACTGAAGCAAGATGGCGGTGGAGGCGGCAAACAGAAACTAGGGGTAGGGTATGAATTGTTATGCATCCAAGAAGACCAATATCTCAATCTTCCCCTATCCCTTCTGTGAACATTCATATGCCCTCCCAGAGCTTGAGCAGATTTGAATTCCCTCCTGCAAAAATTACAAGTGTATTTTCTTGCAGGCCAATGGAGAAATTGATCGCTTGAAAATGTTTCTTGTTTGCCAAAGCCCCATTGTTGTTCTTCATTCTTCACAACCTTCCCATTACTCATGCTCCTGTGCTTACCTCCCTCCATGCCCCAACTTCAAACCTGATGCACAAAGCACACGAATAAGTATGAAATTTGTGATGAAAATGAAAACTGTTCTCCAGAGGGAGAGAGAGAGGGGGGGAAGGGCTTATGAATGAAAGAGGGGTGAATGAGGTATTAGTTGTAGTAAGAAGGAGATGTGTGGAGGCATATTTGGATACTACTTAGCAGCCAACACAATTAGGACACTTGAGCATGGCAGTGAAGTTGCTTTTTGCCAATTCAAGAGGGAAGGACTGCCACATAACTTATTGTTCCTTATTTAACTCCTTACTAACACTCCTTCCAATAATATACAAAATAATTTAAAAATAAAACTACATTGGAGACGTTTTCACACTCTTATAACAAATATTTTGTTCTCCTCTCTAATTAACGTGGGGTGTTACAAATTGATTTATTTAGTTAATTTGGTAGGTTAAGATTGGTTAGATGATAATAATTTATCTAATTCAAATCTGTAATATAAAGTGAGGAAAGAACTTTTTTTTGAAATGGGTAGAAAAACATATTGCCATATTTGATAATATATCTTTATGATGATATTTGTTTTTAAGTTGGATAAAGTTAGTATAATCCACAACAGGGCTACATTTTTTTTTATTAAACAATTAAGAGTAAATCAAAATTAAAAATTTGCTGGAAAAGTTTAGTTCCATAGATGCCTGTTTTCGAAAGCTAAACAAATTTCGGTTTTGTTTTGTTTTTAAATACCCTATTTTAAGATTCTTTTTTTGTTTCAAAATATGTCTCACAAACATATTTTCTTCGTTTTCTTTGTGTTCTTTTTTATTTTCGAGAATATAAAAATGAAAATAATTTTCAACCAAATGAGGCTTAAAGTTTAGTTTGATAGCCACATACTTAAACTAATCTTAAAACAAAAATAAGAAATAAAAATACTTCTTTTTAATTATAAAAAAATTGACATATATTTTGAAGAAAACTTCAACTTGAGGAAACCAATGAGATTCGGACACGTGGCCTCCCATTGCACTAGGGACGGTGATGAGCTGAAATAAAAATCCACCCTTTCGAGCAATTAAGAAAATGATCCATGCCACTGATAATGATTGATCTTTGATTCTTACAAACGTGTCAACAATCTGTGTCAAAAACCCATGACTGCTTTCTTTGCGTGCTATTCATTCAGTGCGGGGGATTGGGAGGAAGGGAAGGGAAGGGAAGGGGAGGGAAGGGGAGGGAGGAACAGAGTTAATTAGGCGGAGCGATAATGAAATCTCTTCCTCAATTTTGCTCACTGTCTTCCTCCATTGATGATATCTCCACTCTAATTCCAGGTCTTCCCAATGATGTCGCGGCTTTAGTTCTTTCCTTTCTCCCTTACTCCCACCATGCTCGCCTCAAATCAACCTGCAAATCATGGCGTCTCTTCTTCTCTTCTAATATCCTAATTTCCCTTCGATTCACTCACCCAAATTCTCTCTCTCACCTTCTCTGCTTTTTCCCTCAAGACCCTTTAATCGCTTCCCCTATTCTGTTCGACCCACTAAACCTTTCTTGGTGCCCTCTTCCCCCTATGCCCTGCAACCCCCATGTGTATGGTCTCTGCAATTTCACCCCAATTTCCCTCGGCCCTCACTTGTACGTCATCGGTGGCTCTCTCTTCGACACTCGTTCTTATCCAATCGACCGTCCTTCCTCCTCCTCCTCCGCTTTCCGCTTCGATTTCTATGCCTCCTTATGGGAACCCATCTCCCCGATGCTGTCGCCGCGAGGGAGCTTTGCGTGTGCGGCGGTTCCTGGTTCCGGTCAGATTCTGGTGGCTGGAGGTGGGTCCAGACACACGATGTTCGCGGCGGCAGGGAGTCGGATGAGCTCCGTGGAAAGGTATGGTTAAATCACTACCGAACTCAATAGTTTACGTGGGGTTGGGTTACTGTAAGAATTTAATGTTGTACCAATGATTTAACAGGTACGATGTTGAGAGAGACGAGTGGGTTGCCCTTGATGGGTTGCCGAGGTTTCGCGCTGGGTGTGTTGGGTTCTTTGTGGGAAATGGAGAAAAGAGAGAGTTTTGGGTGATGGGTGGGTATGGCGAATCGAGGACCATTTCAGGAGTGTTTCCTGTGGATGAGTATTACAGAGATGCAGTGGTGTTGGAATTGAGGAATGGCAATGGCAATGGCGGTGGGAGGTGGAGGCAAATTGGGGATATGTGGGAAGAAGGGGAAAGAAGGAGGCTAGGGAAAATTGTGGTGATTGAGGATCACCGTAACCATGGACAACCTGGGATTTTCATGCTTGATGGAGATGAATTCTTCAGGTTACTCTTCTTCTTTTAGTTGCCTTTGTGTTACTCAAGTGTTTGCTTTGGTTTTATGACTGATTACTTTTTATTTCCTTAACTATGGAAATGCCTTTTATCACTTTGTTCTTAAACAAGTGTCTATTGCACATGTTCATTCTGTACTGTGGAAACCTATGGCTGTATTTGAATGGAGAAAAACTAATGGCAAACTACAAGTACATGATCCCATAAAAATGGATTCAGAGCATTAAACTATTTTCTTAGAATGCCTTAGTTTGCATGAGACAAGCTTTGGATTTGAAAACAAAAGTTTCTTGAACTTTGAGTGCAAGGTGGATGTCAGTTTAAGCCCACCGCTAGCGGATATTGTCCTCTTTTGGGCTTCTCCTCAATGTTTTTACAACTGTTCTGTTAGGGAGACGTTTCCACACCCTTATATAAAATGTTTCGTTCCTCTCTCTAATCGATGTGGGTTCTCACAATCCACTCCCCTTTAGGGCCCAGTGTCTTCACTGGCACACCACCCGATGTCCACCCCTCTTCGGGGGCTCAATGTCCTTGCTAGCACACCACCCGGTGTCCACCCCCTTCGGGGCTCAGCGTCCTCGCTGACATTTGTTCCTCTCCAACCAATGTAGGATCTCACAATCCACTCCCCTTCGAGGTCCAGCGTCCTCGCTGGTAGTCGTTTCTCTCTTCAACCAATATATGATCTCACAATCCACCTCCCTTCAGGGCCCAGCATCCTCGCTGACACTCGTTCCTCTCTTCAATCGATGTAGGATCTCATAATTCACTCCCCTTCAGGGCTAGCATCCTTGCTGGCACCTCGAATCTCACATTAAGGGTGTTGATGACCGGTTGAAAGAATTTATTGGGAGTGAGCTCATTAACTATTTGGAATGATCAGGTCTGTATTCAACACTCATTCTGCCTGGCAAAAAGAAGAAGAACGCCAAATGGAGGAAGAATTAAAAAAAGTTATATAGAGTTATTTAATTTGATCTCTGAGGTTAGCTTAAGATTTCCTCCCTTTTGTTGTTCTTGACTTGCATATCGAGTTTCAGTCCAAATGTTGTTATGGGGTGCTTGATTGGGAAAGAAAAAAAGAAGAGATCTCCAAATTTATACCATCTCTGTGCGGAGGAGAAAAGATATTACTTAATACTCATCTCTCTTCATCATATGGAATTCGCTATATTTGAACAGTTCTGAAACTGAATTTAAAACTGGAGTTAAATTCTTATGATTTGTCATCTTCTGATCTCCATCTGCTATGTTTTAGATATGAAATGACATCAAACAGATGGGTTGAAGAGTCGAGGGTACCTAGAAAGACTCCTTTCAACTCCTCATATGGCTTTGTTGCATTGAATGGAGAATTGTATGTTATATCATTTCTGAAGACAGAGTCGGCCGAAGCTCGAAGGCTACGACATCATAAGAAAGGAGGATCGCTGTACATGCAAATCTACGATCCCGTGAAGAAGACGTGGAGATCTCTCATTACCAGGTCGCCTTTTCAGCACCCCATGGATTTCGATACTGCAGCTATGTGTACCATTCGTATCTGAAATGTAAATAATACCTCCGCTGCTATCAACTACTCATTATTGCTTACAGATTTAGGCATATGCTGATGCTGATTGTTGTTCCCTGATACCTAAGTGGCACATACGTTTGCATTCCTTTATGTACATGTTTAGAATGATCTACAGCCAAACTTTTTTTTTTTTTTTCTCTTCCTGGAAATAAATTTATCAACTCGAACATAAATATTGTACATTTGTGTATAAGCTGTTCAAGGATGGAGATAAAATACATAAAAATTTTATGTACATTCGAGCATGGTTGGTGTTTTGTCTGCAACAACGTGGGATTGTCAAATACTTCGATTCTGTGTTTCACATCTTCTTCTCAACACTTTGTATCTCAGTGTTTGTCCAAGTAAACAGCCTACAAACCGAACAGTCTTCCTTAATTATTTGAGTATGGAAGCAAACCTTAGAGCTGTTGGAACAATGTGTTTTGAATGCAGAGACAGTTGTTTAGGTTCTGCATTTTCTCATTGGAGCTTCTTCCAGGAAAACAACAGAGCCCATGTTCCCCTTTTCTTGTTTAATAAAGTCAACCTCGTTTTCCTCGAGTTCCACGCAGTTAAAAACACTCGTTTCTGTTTACCGAGTTGATTCAAGAATTTGGGAAGAACTTAACGTTCATGCCGCTCAATTCACAAGGAACATTCCCTTGCACCGGCGGCCGTTGCAGTGACTGAGAACTTAAATTCCGCCATCCCTCTCCTTTCAATGGTCTCTAGGCTTCAATTTGAGCACAAACCATTAGGATTATGAACATAAAAGAGGAATCTTTGTTGAAAAAAATCTCATCTTTATGGTTTCAAGATTAACCCAAATTCTGTGTCTAAGATATGGTTTTGAGACAGGAAATGTCGCGCACATAACATTTCTGGGTGTGTTTTTACCATGAAACAGAAACATGAGCTTTGACGAAGCCTTGTTTGAAAATTGAAAAGGCTGTAGGTTATGTCGGAATAAAGGGATGAAATGGTTAGAACAAAAAAGGGTTTAAGATGTTTTGAAAACTTGAAATTTTCATCAATAAAAGTCTCGCTTTTGAATAAATTTGTTATTATAAAGGTTAAAAAATTGATTGATTCTACAAAAGCGAGTAGTATCAAGTATATGGTGGAGGGTTTGTGAAGGTGTTGGGGTTGAGCTGAATTGGTCTCCATCAAGCAGCCAACAAAAACGAACTATTTATTTATTTATTTATTTAGTCAACGTCAAAATTCACGAAAAAGAAAATATTTAGATTTTCAAGTGTGTTTGATATTTTTCCTAACATTCTCAATTCCTTATGCCTCAAGCTGTGGTTTGAAAAAATAAAATTGCTATATTTTACCCTTTCAACGCTTTGTGAAGGTGTTATTAGATATGCATGGAAGGATTCTTAATTTTATTTTTTTAACAACAATAAATTGGAATAATTACGTAATAATAAATAATATCCGCTATTTCAATATTTATATCTACATTTTTTTTATTAAATATATATGAAATATTGTCGTTTTCATTTGACTTAATATTTGAACATGAAGCATGTAGTTGTTGTATTGTCTAACAAAGACCACACCTCGTACTATACTTGCAACATTTTATAAGCTATCCACACGTTTTTTTTTTTAGTTCAACAAACAAAAAGTGTACGTTCAAACTTTTAATCTTTACAAAAATAAGTTAAATATTGGAAGAATGAACTATACATAGATTCACCAACCTATTACACGACTCAACTAGCTTTCCATATCATGGCTATCTAATTCACTATGTTATGACTCCTTCACCAAGCTTTAGAATTTTTTTTAGTATTAACCATCAATCTTGCACCTTGTTCTATATTTTGGAGTTACGTAATACTATTTGGAGTTGGGCAATATATAATGAGTTAAAAAAGATGAAGTATCTCTAAAAGTCGAGAATGAATAAAATATTAAGACACTATTTTTATGAGAAAGGTTAGAAGCTGTTGTTGAAGAAATTAAGAGGGTAGATTTAACCTTAACGAATGAACTAATCATTTATTTAATAACACAGTCCATCAAAGGACTTGTATAAGAAAAAAAAAAAACAGTATTAATGAACATAAATTTGCATGGGTTGCAACCAATTGTTTTCTGATGCCCCCAATCCAAATAAAAGAATTTCGTCCTGAAACTGAACCGAACCCAATCTCCATGGTTCCACCATTAAAAGACACTATCAAGAACTTTGAGCAGCTGAGGCAATGGGAGCCGGGTCGTGAATAGCAGGCGGCGCCTGGACGAAGCGGCCAGGGCCACCTGCGACATTCATCGTCTGGAGGGTGCATCGGCCATTGCTTTGCCCAGGAATGGTGCTGCACGGGTTGCGACCGGACGGTGGCACCGGGGCACGCTGCAAGACTTGAATAGGCAACACAAAGGCTATATCTTGCTTCGCCTTCATCCATTTGTGTCCGCTCATAACCCTTGCTGCCTCCATAGGATTAGGTAACAGAATGGTGAGCATCAGCACAAAGAACACCAAGCTAACTCTTTTAGACATACCCATATCTTAATTTCGACACAAAAGCTATGAACCAAACTAAATCTTCTTCTGTTTCTGTGATGAAGGTTGGAGTTTAAACCAACAAGTTTGTAAGCAAAATGAGAATGAGAGGAAGGAGTTGATGTATGTGTTTATATATATACATGTGAGGGCGTTTGGTTTTTGTCTGTGGGTGTAGTTTGACCAAAGACTTTTGGTTCTGAATTTGACGGAGTAATATTGTTTGAAAGGTTGAAAACAACGTTAGAATGAATCAAACGACACGTAGCTTGGACCAAACTGTCCGCGCATATCCTAAGATTATTCAAATGGTAAATAATTACTACTTTTTTGAGTTCAAACACAAAAGAACTCCTAAAATAATCCAACTCCCCTACCTAGTACTCCTACTTTATAATTGGTCACAAAGTGACTTTCTTTTATCATCAACATTTGAACAAGCTAGCTTCCTTAATTATGCTTCAGTTTCATTTTAATCCCATCCCCATTACAATTTGGACTTTCAATTTCATCTCACTTAAATCATGAATTTCAATTTCAAACCCGTTACAATCAACCATTGGACATCTCAGACATATCGGACATCTCGAACATTTCGGACATCTCGGACATCTTAGAAATGTCGGACATCTCAGACATCTCGAACATCTTAGAAATGTCAGACATCTTAGACATCTCAGACATCTCGGACATCTCGGACACCTCCGACACCTCAGCTTCGAGTTTTTAACATGAAGCTTGAACTCGAGTGTGAATAGTAAGGCATGGAAATCTTGATCATCGACTGAATGGGTTCTGAAAATCATTTTCCAGAGCAGAAATCAAAGCACACAAATTGATCTGAAGATTTAAACACAGTTTCATTGATAATCGGTTCATTAACTTATAACAATCCAATATAGAGGATGCCACATTTAGACATTAAACATACAAGGGAGAGTGTAACTTGGTTTTTGCAGACTTCACTAATAAGAAATTTCCACATTGTAATGCAACAAAGTAGAGAAACTACATGAAAATCAACATGTTGAGGCTTGGGTTGATGTATATATAAAAAGAGGTACTTTACAAATGATATCATTTTGATAGGGCAGCCAGCAGCTTCTCCTTCAACTGTTCTGCAGCGCCACCTTCAGTTCTAATGGAGAATGAATGAATGACTTTCTCGTTGTCGGATGTGGTCGTAACTTTGGATTCTTGAGCTTCAATTTGGTGTTCTCTAAATGTTTTGATAACTCTAGAAACAGGGTGCGAGTCCAGAGGGCAACTCACCCTCACAACAGCATCCTCTTCCCTTGCCTGAAAATCAACCTCTGCACTTTTCTGCCTGCCATTAGCGATCTGTTTTTCAGCCTCCATAACTTTAATTTTCATCTGAAGGTCGGTGATGTACGTAATGGCATCGCCGAGCAGAGATGCCTTGTCCATCTTAGAGATATTTGGGACAACAGCCCTTAATGCATAGAATCGTTGGTTAAGCTTCTCACGTCTCTGCCGCTCTGCTTCCACATGATTCAATGGTTCTTCTCTCCCATTAGCAGGCTTTCTCCCTCTCTTCCTAGGTTTTCTGTCATCCCCTTTAGGAGATGACTCGTCCCTCGGAAACTCCAAACTCGAAAGTCTCGTCTGAGCATGTGGAAACATCTTTGCATCATTATCATCACTTCGACCCCCGTTGGAAGAATTTCCAAATACATGATTAGCACCTAAACCTTGCAGCTCAAAACCTTCGGGAGAAACATTTGTATCATCTTCCAACTTCGGTGAAAAGTTAATACTCAGCGATCGAGGTTGAGTTCCACCTAAGCTTAACTCATGACCAAAGATCCTTGGGAAGGTCTTTAATTGGGCAGTGTTTGATCCCCCAAAGGCCGCTCTAACCAACTCTACAACACCCTGATCTTCAGGAATTGATTTAACGGAACCAAGTTCAACAACTCCCAACTTTACAGGTACAAAGACCAATGTCTGGACACCAGCCATTTTCCCTAAAAACCCTCTGGATTCATAATTACGCAAACAACTCGTTACATCCGAAGCCCATATAGAGTTGCCGGATTTATATGACTCCCCCAGACTGCTTCCCGAGTCACACATGAACTTATAGTGCATTGAAGTTAGGTAAAGCATCTCGACATCTGACGCCTCGTCCCTCCTTGCCCCATATCCATCCTTATCAGACCCTCCGAAGGAGGACTGAAGCATTTGAAGCACTTGCCTCTTCAATTCCTCTTTCTTCTCTCCCTGACCATCCCCACCAGGAATTGCAATTCCAATCTTTTCATCATTACAGTTCCCATCTCCCCAGATTAAAGCCAAGGCCCCAGATTTCAAGCTAACCACCCGCCAAAAGATTGCATAGTTCCAACTTGAAGCATCCAAAAGTTTGGTTAGCCCCTGATTCACACTGAAATCACCAAGAGACAACTGCAAGTCCTCAGCTAAGATATTACTAGACGCCAACGACATCAAGAACTCACAAGCTTCACTACCAACAACTGATTCCACCAAAACCCTCTTTTCTTCGTTCGCCCAAAATTTCTCACCCATATTTCAGAAATGGAGTCAGCAGAAGGAAGAAACCCAACCTCCTCTACTTCTAAAATCACCTTCGCATAGCAAGCAGAGGTCGGAAAAACTCTAGTGACCAGAAAAAAAGAAAAGAAAGGAAAGGAAACGAAAATCAATTAAAAAGGGTGTAACGAAACTATTCAACACAAACAATTAGAACCCTTCAGTGGCTCGTCGAACTACAATTCTCCAAATCAACAGATCTTCGCTTAAACACCAACAAAACAATCAACAGCTCACCCAATTACCCAATTTAACAAATCCAAGTATTCAGAGCTAGAAGGTGAAGTGGAGAAGGGGGCAAAATCGATCCAAAGTCCAAAAAGCTCGAAGAAACGAGTTCAAAAGCTGACCTGAAAGTGAAGAGGGATCTGAAATGGAGAAGGGGGGTCGTCTCGATTTCGCGGAAACATCAGAAGAAAACTAAGGGATTGATTTATTACTTTCTTTTAATATCTTCCACTGAAAAGAGTTAGCTTGGCACTTTGATGTGAATGATATCAAAAAAAAGGTTGAACTTTAGGGTTTAGCTCGCATGAATCGTGAGCATTTCGGCGGGTATTGGGCCGAGTCTTAACGCTTCATATTATCCACAAAATTGCCAATAACGGTGCGTTTTCGAATAAATTAACCGACGTTCTTGGCATTATCTTATGTATTCGCTAATGTGTTTCATTTTTGTATGTTTGTCACTAATCATTTAAAATCATTTTAATGAACATATTTACATATCGCCAAAACTGATTTTACATTTTTTTTCCCTTTCTTTTTGCAATATTTACACGTCACGGTAGGTTCATCACAACTCAGGCCCAATGTATTGTGGGCCTTCGTTTTAATCTAAACTGAATTGGGCTTCAAAAATTGGCCCAATGTGAGTGGTTGCAGCGAGAAAACAAGCATTTATTCAAAAAGAAAAAAAGAAGTGAGAAGTCAATATTCCAACGGTAGCAGCCAACGACTCGCCTTGTCTACGTTGACTTGACCCAACAACCTTAAGAAAACTTGCAATTGTAATAATTATAAGACTAAAAACAGGACGACGGAATTTTGAAGTACAAAGAAATCGGCAATATAATATAATTGTCAAGTCAAGTCTTCAAAACTAATTTTGTTTTCATTTATGGGTTTATTTATTTTGATATCTATATATAAATATCGAAAAAGATCTAGCTTTATAAAAAAAAATGTAATTAATTTTTATAAACAGATTGATGTATGAGTAAATTCATATAAAAAAATAGTGGTGTTTTTGTGAAGGTAAATGATAATTAAAATTCAAAATTGTGTTGTATTTTAATAATAAAAGCAAATGAAGCAACCAAAAGTATGATATAATTTGATAGATTTAACATATTGATTTGTAAAATTAATTTGATAGATTTAACATATTGATTTGTAAAATTAATTTGATAGATTTAACATATTGATTTGTAAAATTAATTTGATAGATTTAACATATTGATTTGTAAAATTAATCCGATAGATTTAACATATTGATTTGTAAAATTAATCCGATAGATTTAACCTATTGATTTGTAAAATTAATCCGATAGATTTAACATATTGATTTGTAAAATTAATCTGATAGATTTAACCTATTGATTTGTAAAATTATAGGTTAATAATTGATAATCTGAGATAAGTGAAGTGTCCGAGTTTGTTGTACTTCAAAACATAATATAGATGAGAGACATAATGAGCTTAAAATAGTTGTCAACCCTGAGCCCTTCGTTCCTCGATCCTCACCGGGAACCCGCCCTCCATCTTTGCCGTCATGTACTGTACAAATTTGGGCTCCACCCCCTCCGCTGCTGCCGGAACCACTCGGAATCTTTTCAAAATGCCGGCCACCATCCTCTTCATCTGCAGAAACGCCATTTCCTTCCCTAAACAAATCCTCGGTCCCGCCTGAAACACGGGATACGTGTAGTTATCCCTCCCCACAAACCTCCACTTTGCCGCCGCATCGTCGCCGCTCTCCAGCCACCTCTCTGGCCTAAACTCCGCCCAATCCTTCCCCCAAATCCCCTCCATCCTCCCCATCGCATACGGATGATACGCCACCCTCTCCCCCTTCCTCACCACCGTCCCGTCCGGTAGTACGTCGTCCGCCACTGCCTGCTTCCCGTCCACCGGCACTGGAGGATACAGCCTCATACTCTCACACAGAGCCGCATGAGTGTACGTCAAATTCTTCACTTCATCATAACCAAAATCCTCCGATTTGTTGCAAATTTCGTCCAAAATTCGATCTTCCACTTGTGGGTATTTTGGCAACAGCCAGAAAAACCAGGTTAGCGCCGCGGAGGTCGTGTCCTGTCCGGCCAAGATGAAGCTTATGATTATGTCGGTGACGAAATCCTCGTCGGAGTGGCCGGAGCTGAGGAACCGGGAGAGCAAGTCGACTGAGGCGATTGAAGAGTTGGTTTGGAGCTCGTTTTTCTTTTCTTCAATGATGTTCTTTGCATATCCTCGAACTTCGGCTACGGCGATTCGAAGCCTTTTCTCGGACCCAATGTCCAGAAATTTTTTGAGCTTCCAGAAAATTGGAACCAAAGACTGGAACCTCAAGCTGCTGATTCTAACTGCGTCTTCAAATGCCTTTGCGAACTTTGATTGACCGAATGATGGTGATAAGTAAGATGGATCATACCTGTCCATCAAAGTTATTTTGATTTGCTTTAAATTCCAAATTTAGTCTCTTTCTTATCCTACCAAACAAACTACCATTATACATTTTACGGGCGAATTATAACCACTAACAAGTTCAAATTATAACCAACTAAAAATTAATATGTCAAATCATAGAAAACAAAATTTGTAAGTGAATCTTTCGTCTTTTTGTAATTAGCGTACGTACCCAAAAGCAATCTTGCAAACGTTGTCAAAAGCGAACCGCTGAAGAACATCCTGAAAATCCAAAACAGAGCAGGCCGTCGCCGCGGTGTTAAGAACTGGGACTAGCCGATCGGAGAGCTCGGCGTCGACGACGGTCTCAACGAACTTCCGAAGGGATTTGGTGCTGAACTCATGACTAGAAACTTGGCGCTGAAATTTCCAGCTCTCACCGTCGGCGTTAAAGATGCCGTCGCCAAGAAAATCGCTCAAAGCAGAGCGAAACGGATCTCCCTTTTGGTAAATATGAAATTGGGTCTTCAAAATGTGCTGTACGACGGCGGGATTCGCCGTAAAAACCTGAGCCTGGCCGAAGAGGCGGTGGAGGGTGAAGGTGGCGTTGGGGGAGACTTGGAGGATGTCGGAGAGCCACTCCAGACGGCGGTGCCGGTTGACGAAGACAGCGAAGAAGGAACCCACTAAGGGGTATGATCTGGGGAGTTTAATGGAAGGGGTAGAAGAGGAAGTTGGGGTTTTGGTGAAGATGAAGAAGAAGAAGGAGAAAAGTAATGGAAGAAGGAAGAGGAAGAGGAAGGAGAGTAACAATGGAGCTTCCATTATGTGGTCTCAATGTGCTTCCCAATATGCACTTCGGAGCCCAAGCGTGGCTTTGCCTTTTATATTGTGCTCTTTTTAAAAAACCATTTTTTGTCTTTTGATTTTTAAAGAATGGTCCAAAATTATTAAAATTTTATTCAACTTTGGCAACCGACACAAGTCCAAACCAACACCGATTAAACTCAACGGACCCATGCGATCTTGACGCGTGTCATTGAGTCACTTTACTGACGTCATCTCTTGCAAGTAAAAATCCACCAACCCTCACAAAAATGAAAAGCTCAAAAAGATGGAAGACTCAGCTTTCAACCATGCCCTTTGTTTTTCCTCTACTCTGATCCTTGTCTGGCATGTCCACGCTCAAGCTCGTGCATTGCAGCCCAGCCAAAAGGGATGAACCATGACCTTTTTTTAATGATGATGGTTCGCACTGATTGCTGAGTCCCATTTTAAGATATCTACAGAAACTATACCAAGAAATGGTTTAGCAAAAACAGTACAGGATCATGCTATCTGCTGGCTGCATTTAAACATTCACAATAGCATCAGATATAAGCCTTTTTGTTTGTTTGTTTGTTAGTAATGCTTACCATATACTGGTGCAGGAAGAATTTAGGAGGCAGACTGAGGATCTAGTCTAATCCCAAGTTTACACAATTCATGGAGCTGATGAACTATATTGTGAGCAAACTGCAATCCCTCCTCGCCATAGCGAAGTGAACTAAGAGAGTGATCCAGAAAATCATAATCAGCTTGTACTGCTTCCAACCTGCCAGTAAGCTCTGAAATTTTATTCGCAAGAGAAAGGAAGTCAATCTCCTCCCCCCCTCTTTTGTCTCCACAACTTACTTCAACTTTCACATTGCCAAAGTTTTGTTCACTCCCAAACTCTTCTTCTGCTGTCACTCTTCCATTACAGGTAATTTTGTGCATGGATGCACCATTTTCTTCGCTCCCTTCCCCTGTTTGTTCCGGTCTCGCCTCTTCTTCAGTATCTATGCAATTAGGAAGCCTTGGTAAAAGTCTATTAGCAAATATTTTGTTGATCTTATCCTCCAACCTCTTCAAACATAGCTGGATGTACACCTTTTCATCTTCAAATTCTAAAGATGAAGTTTGGTTATTCAACGATCTGTTGCTTCCCTTTGACGCCTCCGCTATGGTTGATTTGAAGGAATAATTGGCAGTATATTCATGGTGTTCTGCAGTGGTATCTTCTTCATTTGCTCCATCACTTTGTTCATGTTCAGACTCAACTATTGTGTCCATCAAGTAATTAGATCTGTAGTATTCGAGCTCTGTTTCTAATTCCTGGATTTCTCTCTCCTTCTGATTCAGGAGTTCGTTTGCTTTTTCTAGAGCTTCTACGTCGTACTCTGCTTGCTCTTCCATCATTCTCAAGTAATGAAGAGAATCCATCTTCATTGCAGCCTTCTCCTCTTGCAACCTCGAATCATGGCCATCGCTTGACTTGCAGCAACCTCCGAAGCATTTCGCTCTTCTTCCAACTCTTTATACAAAGAATTCATGCATTTCTTGTCATATTCAACTTGTCGCTTTAACTTATCCACCATATTTTCACCTTCAATTTCACTTACATTGCTTCCATCTAGTGATTCAACAGATTCCATCGATGCCGACCGATCCAATGCCCGAATTATGTTGAATTCACCGGAAGATTCTTTCTGTAAATCATCGTCAGAAATGCTAAAATTGTGGCCTTCATCATCTGAGGATGATTGGTTAACAAGTCCAACAGGACTGTTCTGCATTGAAAATTGCTCCATATCAGTACTAACTATATCAGGATCCGTCTCCAATGGTTGTCCTGTAGCACAATTCAAGACGTCTTGTTGCTTATCACTCTCAAAGGACTCATCAACATTACTGTGGTTCATATCATCCTTAGTGTTCTTAATAACAGATTCATAGGTCACCTCAGTAACTATATCAATTTCCTTCTCTAAAGACCGTCTTGTAGCAAAATTGAAGATTTCATATTCATTACCATTCTCGGAGGACTCACTACTGTTGTCATGGTCCATATCATCAATAGTGTTCTTAATAGCATACTCATAAACCCCCTCATTAGTTTTAGGACATTCTTCAACGGTTGTGCTGATTAATGGACACTGCTTCAAATCATTAGTAACTATATCAGTTTCCTTCTCTGAAGATTGTTCTATAGAAAAATTGACGTTTTCTTGTTCCTTATCACTCTCAGAGGACTCACTAAGACCGATATGGTTCATATCATCTATAGTGTTCCTATTATCTGATACATAAACCAGCTCATCAATTTGTGGACACTCTTCAACTATTGTGCTAATCAAAGGAGACTGCTTCAAATCATTGACTACTAGATCAATTTCATTCTTTAAAGATTGACCTACCGAACAATCGAAGACATCCTGTTCACTAGCACTGCTATGATCCATGCCATCACTAACGTTCTTAATAGCTGATTTGTAAACCTCCTCATCAGTTTTAGAACATTCTGCAGCGGTAGTGCTAATCAATGGAGGTTGCTTCAAATCATTAGTACCTATATCAGTTTCCTTCTCGAAAGATTGTTTTGCATTAAAATTGACTTCATGTTCCTCGTTACTTTCAGAGGACTCACTATCACTGTTATGATCTGTATTTTTCTTATCACTATCAGAGGACTCACTATCACTCTTATGATTTGCATGTTTCTCATCACTCTTAGAGGACTCACTGTCACTATCACGAAACATTTCTACTTTTGTGCTCGTCAATTCTGAATGATTGAGAGATGCAATTTCCATACTATTTGTTCTTGTTTCCTCAGCTGTCATATATAAACAAGGTTAAAGAAATCAGACAAGAATAGGAGAAATTCTATAGGCAGGAGAAGCACACTACAAAAGGGAAAGCAAAGCCAGAAGAGTCTACCACATGGGGAGAGGCATGAATAGAGAAATAAGACTTACATGTTGCCAACTTTCCCGCAATTTGTGGGTCGTGATGTAATGTGATGAACTCAGGCGAGCAAGAGAGAGGGGACTCCTGATTGAGAGAATCTGTAAGCTCACTTTTCTCCATTGAATTCGCGCGATAAAGTCCCAAGACATTGGATGCAGGGGATGATGCATCATCCAGTGAAATAAGTTCGGCCCATGTAGAAGGGCTGGCAATCGGATTGTCTGGCCGGGGCAGCCAATTCAACTCACTCAGTCCATGAAAATTAGCATTAGCATCACAAGCAGGCAATGTCACGTCATGGGGCTTTTGCACATCAACCTGCACATGTGATTCTAAAGATGAAGGCCTCGAATCAACAAAGTTAATGGATGGCTTAACCTGATCATAATCATTGCAATGAGGCTTGAGTGGAATTTGTGTTATAGATTGAAGAAGAGAATCTTCTGTAAGCTCACTTTTTTCATATATTAAACTTTTATCATCATCTTCTTCAGGAAGCACATCCTCTAACTCAGAATCGGAGGTTATTCTCAGCTCACTGTATCCTACATGAGACAACAGATTGAATCCAGTTTTTCCAGGATATTGTAAGGTTACTGAACCAAAAATTTTATCCCTCGTCTGTTTGAAGCTATCTCGACTATTCAAGCAGCGTGGATAAGGAATCTTGGTTTTAGTGGCCATATTCACAGAAGATTTCAGTTGCAACATTCCTTGGGCATTAGGCCTTGTCTTCCAAGGCTTATTGCAACAAGAACAAGGCCTTGTCTTAATACAATGAGGAATCGAGTCCCTTTTTAGTAACTTTCCACGAGCTCCATTTCCACCAGTATGTAGCCTCAACTTTTGCATTTTGGAGTTGAATCTGGGTTTATTGTTTGTTGAGGCAAATGAACAAAGACATGCATCACACATCTCATTGCCATCAACAAGCTTATTATGTTTGTAGCACGAAACTAAAGATGATATCTCCAATCTATGGTTGGTACAGAGGAGATTCCTATAATTATGAGGGTTTTCTTTGCTCAAAAGATGATCAAGCCTGGAGCACAAAATGCAAGGCGTTTGCAAGTTGCAACTATGTGCAAGTTTAGTCAAAACATATGACAACAAAGCATCAATAAGCATTAGAAAAATGAGAAACCATTCACAAGCTGCAGACTTTAGAATGGCTGCAAAACCCTGTACACCCCTTTGAGCTTTATAAAATACTTTTCCTTTTGCTGCCATTGCTCTAGAATTTCATGAGGCTACCATCTCTCTGCCAACCAGAAAACCTTTAGGCGATGAACATTATTCGATCCTCCCATGTTTCGATTGTATTTTTAAACATCCTGTCCTGAATTGGATCACCTAATGTGAATACCAACATAAAAAGGAAAATAAGATATACAATTAGACCCCGGAAAAAAAATCATCCAAAGTTGGCCATTAGAGCGGAATTATCTTGAAAGAAACCGAAAAAATCGAGAACGAAAACAATGGTGCAAGGAATGTTTAGCAAGGGAGACAAAACCCAGCTGCGGAGGAATTGTTTACAAGAAGAAGAAAAAGAAAATGCAAGGAAAAGTAGCAAGAAAATAGAGTTTTGAGGGAAAAATATGTCAAACTGACTCCTGATTCATGTGGGTAATGGAGAAAACTGCAGTATATTCTTTACTCTCTGAAGGCAATGATAAAAAAGAAGATTGAGTGCTCATAGATGATTGTCTTTTCTTTTCTTTTCTTTCCTTTGTTCCAGAGGTAACGCTCTAAAAGTGGTTTGGAGATGAATATGGCAATACAGACGTTCAAACAATACCAGAATGCAGATCAGCTGAAAGCAAAAGGAGAAGAACTAAAAAAACAAACCCAGTCTCAAAATATTTGATATTAAACCTACGATTGTATTAAGAAGAAAGAACAACTGAGGCATACACGTGAGATAGAAAAATGAGATTGAAAACGACAATGCATAAGATTTCCTGATCCCACAAAAACCCAACTACCAATTTGTCTGGACATCGAGGAAAACCAATGAAGCTGGGCAGTTTAATCAGAAGAAAAATTTTATTAAAAAAAAAAAAAAAAAAACGCAGACGAATGTTCATAAGCAATCTAAGACAACAGTAATCCAGCAAACAGAAATTGCCCATAACAACAATTTACGTATCATGAAACCAAATGTTATGAATATAATGTGCTTACGTCGTTTGAAGGGGGAGGATACTGAGCAACCGAAAGGGAAAGGAGAGGCAACCACAAGGACAGAAGAGAAGAAGATAAAGGAGAATGTAAATAAATGTAAGCAACATATGAGTGAGCGAGAAGAAGGCATCGCCTAAAAATGGAAACTGATATGATATAATTAAAAAATCAAGTGCTTTTGATCTAATTTTTCCAAATAAAAAAGTGACGATGAAGGAAAAATGCAAAAATGGTACATCATTGTAGCAGTCTGCCAACTGCCAACTCTATGCCGATAATAATGCATACACATAGGGGTGGGTGTGGGTGTGGGTGTGGGGGTGGGGGTAGCAGCATCATAACCCTCACACCCCCAATTGCATGAAGTAAGACTTGATATAAAAAATTAACAAGTATTAAGTAAATTATTAAACTTTTAATTTTTTTTTTTAATAGAGACCTATCTAACAATTTTTTTTTTAAATACAATAATATACTATTCACAAAATTAAAATTTTTTATTATGCATTAAATTATTTTTTTAATTATACCTCGAACTAAAATTTTAATGATTTATTACATAATTTTTAAAAGTTTATAGGTCAAATAGAATTTTGCAATTTGACCCAAAAAAAACTTAATTTTCTTTTATTTAATAGTGCTTTTTTTTTTTTTTTTGGATAATTAAATGTTATTGGGCCGGATGGGCTGACAAGGGCGCTGAGAGCCCAAAAGTGCGATTGCTCGTTGTCTCGTAGGTCCTTCACTGTTGCCATCGTCTCCCATAATTTGTAGTGAAGAATTGGAGCTTAGAATCGAGACTGTGTAGGAAGTTCTTCTTTATTGGCGTTTTCTACTAGTAAGAAATTCATGAAGCGGTTGTCTTGGTTCTTCTCCTGTAAACGTGTGAGTTTATCTCTCAGCTTCCTGTAATGCTTCGCGGTTCTCTTGACATGTCCTTCATTTACCTCCTTAATCAAAATGGAGGCTGAATTCAGTGATTGCCTTTCGTATGTTCATGTAGAGGGTTGGAGGTGTGAGAGGATATTCCGCCAGCAAAAAGGAGCTGAAAATTGATGGAATTAAGCATACTATAGCCATTGCTTCTGGCAAAGGAGGTGTGGGCAAGTCCACCACTGCCGGTACTTTCTTTTGCTTCTGTTGCCTGTTTCTTAATTTTAGGTTTTTGGTACGGTGACCATTTTTCTAATTGTAATCTTAGGTAATCAAGTGGGCTAATCAAGCTGATTCCCTTGCATAATCTTCATTTTTCTCCATTCTTGCTACCTCTAATGTTTAATTGCGTCCTTTTGAGTTTAGGACCAAAATGAAACGCAATTTAGACGCCAGGAGTATTCCAGAATGCATCATTTTTAAAGTTGATCGAAGGTGGTTTTAAAAAAGGGATTTTTTTTTTCTTTCTTTTTTTTCTGACGTTTCTGATTATCTTCTTTATTGCTTTATGTGAATAATATTTCGCATTCGTCACTTAGATTTCTAGTCTGTTATTGAGGCACTAATAAATCCTTCGTACTTGTTACTACGTGGTGGTTGTTCTTATACAATTGGGTGGGTGGCAGTAAATTTGGCCGTTGCACTAGCAAACAAGTGTCACCTGAATGTCGGATTACTTGATGCTGATGTATATGGACCCAATGTTCCAATTATGATGAAAATCCATCAAAAGCCAGAGTTGACTGAAGGTACTTTGTAACCTTTTGTAATTACTAATATAGCATAGCTCAACTAGCACAAAACAGTGTCCTTGACCAAGGGGTCTCGTTGCAGGGATATGCTCGTATTTTCTGTCTTAAGCCTGCCTGTTGCTTGAACTACCCTTATTTAAATCTAAACTAGCTTTTAGCCTTCACCGGTGTAATAGATTTCTGAACCGGCCATCATTACTCTCACTGATAATTACATTTGTTTATTGTGGTCGACTTGATTTGGTTCAAGTATTTTTCCATTTTAGATATCTGAATTTAAGCGCTACTGCAATAATCCTATCAATCTCCAAGAAATTCTTGTTGGTCCAATATTATAAGTGCCTTCTCGAGTGTACTTATTTTTATTTACCTGCATGATAAGTTAGTCAGTTCCCAAGAAACGGTGGATTATCTTACTTTCTTTAATTTTCCGTGCCTGAAAAATCTGTTTACCTTCAGAAGAATTGTAGCCAGCCAGGCTAATCACATTTGCTTTCTAGGCTTTGATATGATTCCTAGTGAGCATCCCGATGTCCATGTTCTAATTTTTTTCAAAGATTCAATTGCCCCATAATGTATCACTTTATCGTTCTTTCTTTCACAGATAGAAAAATGGTTCCTGTTGAGAGCTATGGAGTTAAATGCATGTCAATGGGATTACTCGTGGAAAACAATGCTGCTCTTGTGTGGAGGGGTCCTATGGTTTGTTTTCCCTAAACTTTCTGTTGAGTATTCCTCCAATATTTTGAGATAGCATGCTTTAATGCTTCTTATCTTCCTGAATGATAAGTTTCTCCACTTCTCTACCACCAAGGTGGCAATAGATCTCCTATGACCAAGATATATAATTCATCTTTTTTTGTAAATATTAAGTTGATCTCCTTACCACCTTGAAAGGAGATTGAGTAAATGAAATTATAAGGAAAAGGGCTCACCTGGTGGATTGGAACATAATTACTTTGCCCACAGATCAACGGGGCAGTACCATGGGCAACTGCTGTAAAGGAATGTGGCTATTCTAGAGGAAATGCTTTGGTAGATCCCCTTGTGAACTTGAAGTATTTTGTAGTTGGTTGCTAGCAAATTAAGTAGAGATAGGAGTAGAGCCCTGGTTTGACGTGGCTAGTATTTGAAATAGTGTTATCGGCTTCACCTCACTTTAGATTGGTTCTCGTTCAAGGGAAATAATTTTTTTGGAAGGTGGGATTAATCATGATTAAGTTTGTTGGGCCTTTCCCGCTTGCTAATGCCCACATATTAAAAACTATCTTTTTCTTGCTTTCCTTTGGGAAGATTCATACTAATGATAATATTAAAAGGATGCATCCAAATATCTCTCTTTGGAAAATTGAAAAAATGTTTTTTTTATACAAGATTTAAGAGGATATCGACCATATTATTGTGCACCAAAACTCAGGGTAATCATTCGAGTAGGGTGACATTACCTCTTGCTCTAACGCTTGTGGTACTTGGTTCATTGTAGGCCACATAGCCAGGTTGCCTTTGGTGCACCTTGCTGCTATTTCAAGGATTGATTGTATGGGTTCGCTATCTGCAGTCTTGTACCTTTTATCCACCATATGCTCCATCTGGTTTTCTTCCTAGAATGCTCATCCAACCAACGACATTTAAACCCCTACTTGAGAAAAATGAAACTGTAGGCCTCTTCCCTGTTATTATCTCCAACAAGAGAACTCCAAAGCTATAAACGTTTGAATGTTTGACTTCTTTGGTGGAGCTTTATAATTTTACCTTCTTTTTTATTGTTTGAAGAGCCTCAAACCTCAATGTAATTCGGTTCCTCACTGATCCGACCATGTATAATTTTTTATAACTAAAGACTTGATTAATATTTTTTGCAAGAAACACTCTAGATATCATGTTGTCAATCAGCCTTTGACTCAACTTCAATGCTTGCTTCTTCTTTTTTTTCCCTCCTTATCTAACTTAAATCTGACTTGTACAACTAAACATGTACTTCAAAAGAATATGCTTGAAGAATAATTTGTTTTCATCATTGAACTCTTTCCACATTTCCTTAGAACTTGGCTAATTTCACAGGTGTCAAGTGCTCTGGAGAAAATGACAAGGGGAGTTGCTTGGGGAGATCTTGATATTCTTGTTGTTGATATGCCTCCTGGTACAGGCGATGTTCAGATTACAATGTCACAGAGATTGTTACTCTCTGGTAGGTAAAAATTTGTGATTTCACCCTTTGTTCTTTGGCAGGTTTGTTAATGGAATTGTTGTGTTTTTAATCCAAATGCTATCGGTACTGAGTTATTTCGAAGTATGATGGTAGAAATGTAGCAGTTTCTCATATATAATTCTGTTCACAAATTTTATTTATTTGTAATAACACCTATAATTCATTTTCCTTGCTGTTAGGTGCATTGATTGTTTCAACGCCTCAGGATGTTGCATTAATGGATGCTCGTAGGGGAATTAAAATGTTTTCTAATGTCCATGTTCCGGTGTGAATTTCTCTATATTATTTTGCTAAATTTCCAAACCATCCTGATTGCAGTCTCGTTCAGTATCAACATCCTAAAAAGTATAAAAATGTTACAATAATGTGGTTAAGATGTTTCTTGATAGTCTTTAGTCTTTACCTTATTATTCCATGCATTCATTGGGTGATAACGAATCTGAATATCAATTCTCTTCATTTTCACACTCGGACATTGCCAAGTTTTCTGAAAGAATCTGAATGTTATTGACTGCTGCTTCAGATTCTGGGAATTGTAGAGAACATGAGCTACTTTACATGTCCACATTGTGATGAACGCTCCTATATCTTTGGGAGGGGAGGAAGTCGCAAGGCAGCTGATGAGATGGGTATCCCATTCGTGGGTGAGGTACTTGCTAATACGAGCCATTTAATTATTATGCATGACCAATTATGTTGATTTCCAGATGATAATGTCATATGAATACGCCGATCAATGAAGAATTTCTATTGCTGGGTCATTTTCGGTACTAGCCAACTTGTGGATAACTTGTCACAGGTACCATTAGAAGAGAAGAACAGGAAAGGTTGTGACGAAGGTGTCCCTATTGTAATGTCAGAACCAAACTCCCTGGTTTCTACAAAATATGTGGAAATTGCTGAGAAAGTGATGGAGCGAATTGAGGAAGTGGAGAGGCAAAAACTACTCCATCCAAAGATTCAATTATAACCACAGCAGCCCCGAGATCTCTTTTTTCTTTATAATATATAACAGGACAGTAGATTATGTTTCATTCCTATCATTCCAGCTTCATTCCTTGCGAGATAGAAAAATATATATATATATATTACTTACCGTTGAACTATGCTCATTTTGGCTCCTTTTGCATCGCTCTTAATGAATGAGATATTTATTTTTTTTAACTCTCGTTACTCCCTCCAAAGATTTTATGATGACTAAGTGCAATTGCTTATTATAGAAGTTAGGGGCACATTTTATCAATAAAAAAAAAATGTCATTTTCCTTAAAAAAAGAAAAAGAAAAAGAAAAATTATGGTACTCTTTAAAGCATTACTTAAGGAGAAAGAATCGTTTCTCTCTTTTAAAGAGAATCTATTTTGAGTAAGCTAAAATATTCTTTATACCTAAAAATTAATTTAATATATATACACACTAACACAAATGTATATAAATAAATAAATAAATAATAAAAACCTAGTTTTGAGAATTGGATTCCAGACTTCTTTTTTTCCTCATATACGGGTTGTGTTTCAATATAAATAATATTCGCTTTATAAATGGTATGGAATGATTCTCATATTTTAAAAAAGGAATATTTGTGTACATTAGATTTGACTTTTGATACAAATAAGAATAGAATAATTAGATTATTATTATTATTTAAAACATTTATTCGCTAAAAAAATCAAATTTGAAACCAAAAAAAATGATAAACTATAAAAACATGCATGATTATTTAAACTAATGCATTTTTTTCTTTATACTTTATGTATAAAAATAAATAAATGGCTGATCAAATGAATCTTATATTTCATCTTTCCAAGCCATTACAAATAATTAAGAGAAGTTTTAGAGAACAACAATCCACCATCTTACTAATAACAACAACAATAATACATTAATTATATTATTTAACCGAATAGTTTCATGAGTGCATGCATATTTTGTAGTAAAAAAAAATCAAAAGGTAAATGTTCTATATATGCTTAATGCTTCTTTAACAAAAAGTGAAGAGAAATGTCAAAATATGTTTGGCATTCAGAATATATCCTATTGTTTAATACATTAATTTAAATCTCTTTTAATGTGTCATTATCATAGTTGACTATATTAGCATCTAATCATACTATAATTATGGGAGTTGGTAGTTCTTTAAAAAGTATTTATCATCATCTTTGCAGGCATAAGCATAAGATTTGGGTGGCGCCAATGAAAGGAATACCAAAATTTTTAATTTCTTTATGTTCTTCAAGTCCCACAGTGTCGCCTTCCTTCTTCCCCTGCCTTTCCATCCACAACAATATCCAACGTCCACACAACTAACTTCTAAACATTTAATAACCCAAAATGATCTTTGCAGGATAAATATTAGTCAGTAGATAGACATAAAGATGCAATATTGTGAGAGATTCCTCGAGAAATGAGCATGAAAAGTAGCCATTTTTTGGTGTGAAAACTGAAAAAAAAAAAAAAAAAAAAAAAAAAAAAAAAAAA
>NW_019268579.1:836215-837170 GCF_002738365.1 Cucurbita moschata
AAAAAAAAAAAAAAAAAAAAAAAAAAAAAAAAAAAAAAAAAAAAAAAAAAAAAGAGAGCGAAAAGATGGTTTAGATGAGAGGGTAGAAAGTGGAGTCCATGTCACAATGCCCATACCCAACAAAAGCCTTTCCTTATTACGTATAAAAGGACCCCATGAAAGTTAAAAATAATGCATGGCCAAATCAAATCTCAATCAAACCCCTTCTCTCTTTCTTTCTTTCTTTCTTTCTTTCTTTCTTTTCGTTCCATCTTTACACTTCTTTTTCTCTCTCTCTCTCTCTCTTTATGAACAGTTGAGGGGAATGTTGTCTGGTGCGAGATCTTTCATCCTTTGAATTTGAAACAATCAAACTCTTTTAAGTTTTGAAGGATTTCGGACCAGGCTTCATTCCCCTCAACACACCCCATTAAATCTTTCACTTTTTTCTTCAGTTGGGTGGCCTCGGCGAGCCTCTGCTGCCCGTCATACAGGTATGCTGGTTATATGCTTATGCAGGAGGTCTGTGAAGGCTGTTCTAATTCACCCAAGTTTTCATTCTGTGTGTTTTTTGATTGTGTCGGGAAGTTTATTTGAAAGAAATAAGGAGGAATCTACTGCTGTTTCTTTGTTCTTCTGTTGTGCTTATATCCAAGATGAAGTTTTGTTCTTGTTGAGAAACTTTCCCCTCCAACCCAAACTATAATTGTAGCTACAAAATAGAATAAGAGGGGAGGGGATTCCAACCCAGTCCATTTTGTTCGTTAGAAATGATTTGGAAGATGTAAACCCGAAGGGAGTAGCTGTCAAGAAGCGTACTGTAGTGCTTGATTTTGTTTCTAATGGGTGCCACTTTGGTTCATTCATCTTACACTTGATATAGCTGATATGACGGAAGAATATCAAATCATTACTAACTAGATAAAACTTGAAGTTGATACATCACCTAAAGAAAAAAAAAAAAAAAAAAAAAAAA
>NW_019268579.1:837295-908104 GCF_002738365.1 Cucurbita moschata
AAAAAAAAAAAAAAAAAAAAAAAAAACTGGAATGTAATTGAAAAAGAAATTTGTTGTTCAAGATCAAAACACAAATTATTATAGACTAAAAATGAGAAAGAAATATGTGAACGTAAACATAGTTTAAGCTAGCCTAGCATACTACTACAAATATTGATGTATGATTGTGTAGCCTAATAGAGTAGGCAACGGTGGCAACGGTGACGGTCACATGACTATGACAATGATGAATTAACTATAATCTAAGCAATAAAATACAACTGAAGTTAACTGTAGCCTATACAAAAGGCGACGAGGAATGTCAGTGGTCCATTTATTGTGGGCATGTCTACTGAAAAGGGTCAGAAATTGGTGTGGTTGGGAAGAAAAGAATAATGCTGGGGAGATTAGGTTACATGTGAAGATCATAAATGGAGGTGGGCCATAACGAATTAGAAGACATTGTGCGAATTTTTGTCTAATCTTTTGATCGAAGGATAAGAGAGAGTGTATAAACATAGCCCATGATTCTTTCATGAGTTTGTTTGACATGATGTTAAACATTCGGAAATAATCAAATGCAATTGGTATAAGTGTTTGACATGCTGAAAGTCCAAAAAGTTCAGAATCTTTAGGCTTTGGTTTGGATGAGAACGGTTGTGCTCAAATTTTGGAGAAGGGAACGTGTTTGATATTGATCTTCAGACAACAATGAAAAAGAGTTCATTTGAAAGGAGGTTTGAAGGAGCTTAGTGAAACTTACCTCGCTAAGATGAAGTTGGGTTTCCTGCGTGGATGGAATGTTGGATAGACGACCGGAATTGGCCGGACAAGAAAGAAAAGAGGCGCAACCAAAGAGGACGGTCGACCGTGGGCTGTTTGGGCTTTGGACCCAATCTTCCATTCACATGTTTAATGAGATGTGGATGTTCACACCTGCTGATGAGATTATAGTTTAAGATTCTTTTCTAAAGAGTAATTGGGATTGGTGCCTAGACGGCAGACAAAAAAATCATCTCTAAAGGAAGTGTCCTGGTACAAGAGCTAAAACTGACCTCAATCACTGTGCTTCCAGAAACTGAGAAATCCATTAAGACCACTGAGAGAGAAAAAAAAAAAAAATTGTTAAAACTTTCATCAACACAGAGATGAGAGAGAGGCAGAGGTATTCACAGTTCTATATCCATAAGAGAAGACGATGAAGAAAGAGATTGAAAAAAGATGTAAGCTAAGCAGAATCTTGAATGTTCTTTAACGTCTTTACATTTTCAAATTGCATGGCATTTTGTGAACCAAACTTTTCACCATTTGAAGTCGACATCTGTTCATCTGAACAAATAATTTGTTGCTCACATACCTACAAAAAACAATACATAGAAAAGCACCAACTCTTGTAGTTTGCTGCACATAGCTGGTTTTTTTGCAGAAGACAAAATACTTCCATCTTTTCTTTCTTTGGGAAACAGACTCAAGATAATCATTGAAGGCAACAGAAGGATGAAAATCATGAAACTTTACCAGACAATGAAACTTCTCGTCACCGATGTGCAGCTGCGTATTCATCATTTCACTTTTCCTTTTCTACTGCATCACCGTTTAGTTGGGTAAAAATAAAGTGGAAATCAGCTGCTCTTTCACACACAAGTCAAAAACCAAGTAGTTCCCTAAACAATCTTACTAAATGCTACACTTCAAATCATCAATGTAACTAATCTAACTAGGATTTTCAAACCTGGTTCTTTTTTTATTTTTGGTTCAACGGGAGGAAAGTGTGGAAAATTTTGAACCTTTAACCTTGAAGACACATGTGCCTTAATTATTGAGCTATGCTTCCTCGTGCTATATTTCTTTACATAATTCAATATCTAAAAAAGTGTAAATGAATAGGTTGCAATTATAATGGATATCATTCCGTAGACAAACAAATCTAAAGGGTGAGCATGGAATCTATCAAAATAAAGTCATTTATGAACCATTAGATTAAAACAGAACAAAAATATAAAACAGGACTCTCGAAAAGGATCATATAATTTAATGATTACACGATTGGAATTTTGTTGATTTAAATTTTCTGTGTAGGATTAAAAGTCTACAACCTCATTTGTATCCTTCTTTAAGAAATCACATGTAACTTGGCTCTTACACTTTTTGAAGTTGATATTTCTATAATCCATCAATGAAAAAGCAGCCAACTGTTCTATAGAAAAGGAAGAGCTACTTTATTGGTTATAATAAAGTTCTGTGGGATTTGTCAATAACAAAAATCCACAAGATTATCACCTACAATATTCTTCACAAACTAAGGATGTCGACATTGATATAATCTTCACGAAGACCTTGAATAAATTAATCAGCCACTCATAAATGTCGTTCCTAGCTTTCTTTATATATGTATACATATATATATTTGGTCTCATAGCACTTGTTTTTGGAGTTATTGGGCATGTAAATGACTTCCCCTCACGTTATAGCCTTGACTGGTGGCACACATTTTGCCCTAATCAACAAGCTAGGAAGGGCCCATTTCAACTGCAGGTCCCTTCTGAATAGCAAGGTATGAAATCTTGGTCGTACTACTGTTCCAAAAGCTTATAAAATGATGTTCTCTAAATGGACGAACTTCTATATAAATATTGTTCAATATAACAATACTTTTTGTACATCCTCTTGTACAAAAGACGAGCAATGTGACTGGTCTAAACCTACAAAAAGCTTCACAAAGTGAGTTTTTGGTTACATCAATCCCTTACTTCACTTATTCGGGTGTCATGTCTCTTGCAACTCACTATTCCTATCTCTTTTAGGCTTTGAGAGCATATATCCAATGCAACCCAAAGGTCATTTTCTCAATCAGGCTGCCTCCCACCTCTGTACCCAGGAAACCCCAACCAATTCATCAACAACCAACTGGTCACAATGATGGATGTCAATAACACAAACTTTAAGTCATCCATATGTCCGCAAATATGAAACAACAAACTCAACATTTGGCTCAAGGAATTTGAACCTCTATCCCCACTAGATCTTACCAATTAAACTATACTCATGTTGATAAATAAGATATCAATTTCACCTCATAGTCTATTTATACTACACATATAGCATTGGGCAACCATAGGTGATGAATGCCAAGTCTGAGACTAGTAAACATTCGTAATAACTAACAGTTCAAACCATTATCCTCATGTGAAGCCTATTTGTCAAGGTGTATCAAATGAAAAACATCTGCAAAGTAAATGGAGGATTCAATGGCTAAAGAGAAGGGGGGAAAAACACATTTTCCTCACTAAAATAACGGAAAGGGAGAAACACTAATATCTGAATTTGCAGAACCAACTCACTCCTATTAAGAAATATCACATCAGGAAGGATCGTGATGAATAATTATCATCTCAGTATAGTAAGGAGATTAGGAGCAATTTTCAAGGTTAATTCACTAAAGTAGTAGAAACATGTGGAATGTCAAGCAACTCCCTCCAAAAGGTTATGAAATGATAGGTCCCCCATCAATGGACAAAAACTAGAAAAAATGCTGGATTAATATCCAAAACATACACACATATATCCGCATTTTAAAGAAGTTGACGTACAAAGTTCTTTCAGAAATTTCAAATCACCTTAAGAGAAATCTTATTGCCGTAGCTTTTGCGAACCTATCTAAGTTTACGTGAGTTGCTTGTTACTCCTTTCCATGAAAATTGAGAGCATGCTACTTTGCTGGACAAAGCTTCCAGAGATGCAATCCAGCGTCTATAAACATTTTGAGTAGCAGATAGCTTATGAAGTACAACTTCAACTCAAACATTCCGGTGTTTGCAATTGTTAGTTCTTGGCCACATGGAAAATGTAAATACGTTGAAAACACCAGCAAAAAGATGAAGGAATTCTAGAGTGCTGACTTCAACTTGCAGATCCTTGGAAGGAAAGAGGAAAACTATAGAAAACTTCGGAATCATTTCAATTTGCACTGATGCTTCTTTTAAAGGATAAACTAGTTCGTAGAGATGAAGAATAAAAACCACAATTGAGGAAATCAACAGAGCTGAAGGCCATGCAAGAGAAATAGAGAGGATGCAAGGAAGTCAGAAATGTACAGATAGCAAGGGCATTAGCCCTTAAATCGTTTTGCAAAAACAAACATGTTGGCGTACATTAGATGACGTTGTGAACAAGCATGAGTTCTTTAGGCAGTTAAAGAGAAATTTTACTATCAATATATATATTAAACAAAAAAAAGTGTCTTCTTTTATTTACTGAATTCTGTCTAAATAAGAAATGATCAATCTATTCGATAATTGTTTTATACAAATCACATAGACACACGCAAAGAAGAAATAAAAACAAGCGCACAGTACAAATGGTGGCAACAGATTAGATATTGCGGCTACGCACATCTGCTCATCGCTCGAAGAGGAGATGAGGAAATTATGAGGTACGGAGCATGCTGATGAAGGTTGATGCAAGCTGAAACAATTTCATAACTTCAAAACACCCCGTACAACTCACCCCATCCTAGTTGTACGTTAGAACCTAATCGGACAACATTCAGATAACTGTTACCAAATTAAACAGAGATCTTAAAGCCCAAACGACCTGCTCAACACTAAAAGGAACGTCTTAAGATAAGCATTCCTGGTGAATTAGCCAAAATCAAGCAAGTCTCTCTACCATGCTCTGTTACCAGTAGCAGAACAGCAGACGTATAATATCCTGATAAAAGAGTGATCAAAATCAAGAGTATTCTCATATTCCAAGTGCACTTTCATATCGAGAAGTATGGTTCCAACTGTGCTGAAGTAGTATTAAGCTAATACAATCAAGTTCACACTTTTTTTAACAAGAAACGCTATTTGTGAAATAGAATGGAACATATGAAAGGAGATTGCGGAAACATTATCCAATAAACGCCAATAAAAACAGAAAGAACCAGACATCACCCTTCTTTCTTACTTTGCCTATGCATAGAGCACCAGTTTAGGGGACGCTCGTGGGCATTTCTCTTTTGCATAGAATGATTAGTTTTAATGCCTCCCAGTATCAGGGACCAAATGCAATGCGCACTTTAATATTGGATGGAATGACATCCTGGACGAGAATGAAGGGAAGACAGGCTAAATAGCCAACCAGCTGCAATAGATGAGAGCAGAAAAGTAAACTTGTTCTTCCAACACAGTGCCTCATAATGCTAGAGAATTTCTCCCATAATAGTAGCCACCACTATTATGATTTTTCCCTCATAAATGGTGCCTCATAATACTTGAGATCTTACTCATAATAACGGCTCCTACCCTCAAGTAAGCGAGCGGAGTTTTCCATAACCATGTCACATGAAGCATTGGCAACTCAAGGACAGAATGGAATCTCTTTTGGATAGCACCATTAGTTTTACTACCTCCCAGGTCTAGGAGGTTCTGGTGAAGGCTGGGGTATATTTCGTTTTGTGCTCGATTGAGGTCATTGATATGAATTGTCAGAAAACTGAAGTTTCCTTTTCAGGTTGTCTCAGTCCTGCATGTGCTGTTTTAGAATCTTATTTAAGAGGCTTATTCTAGTTTGAAGGAAGTGAAGGCTACATACCAGTTTGGATAGTTTTGTGGATGGTTAGGTTCAAAGAATCTATGAAGAAAAGTATCTTCCTTAGGTTGTTCAGTTTGATTCTGCAAAACTTCAAGTCTTATCTTGGTGTTGTCTCAAAAACCTTTGTTGATTTATCGTACTTCGATTTATGTCTTATTTGGAATGCTTTTGCTTCCTTAGGATAGGGAGTGATACCAACTTAAGGTAATAGGTAGTATTCATGTCTGGGGGGAGAATATCCACATTTTTAGAAGAGAGAATAATACAAATCAAGAGAAGTAGCCTCACAGACTTTAGGACAATTTTGTCACTTAAACGTCACATCGTGTCATAAAATTGATAGGTCATATTGGAAGATATACAAACTGCGCCAAGAAAGTGCCAAGTATCTTCCCCACTGCTAGGTGAAGCAAAGTATTCCATATCTTTATTGAAGCAGCCTTCATCAGAACCTCGAAGACCATTATTTCAAGGTTTGATCCAGTGGTCTTTCCTCTCCATTTCGTTTACTTGATAAAAAATGTCGTAAGGTCTTCCCTCTCTTTTTATTTCTTATGTCCTCTTCTTCTTCTATCCTCTTTTCCAAATCCCAGATATCCGATCAGTGTGCAACCTAGTAAGTGACCGTTCTTATGTGCAGTCGGCCTTGCTAGCTTACAACTACCTCTTTTCTAACTTGTTTCCAGGAGTTGAATCGAACCACCATCAGAAATTGATGAAATAGGAAACAGAAAATTTAGGAAAATGGGTTCTCCACCTGTATACCAAATTTGTTCTCATATTCCAACTATAGAGATCAGAGGGGGAATATTCAGTAGGATCCTCCACCCATCATCAATTGCTTCTGATTTCCTACTACGTTTGTATTCCTCAATAGCTTCCGCTTTTTATATGTAACCCATTGATTCCCTAGGATTTTACCCCCTATTGATTCCC
Source organism: Cucurbita moschata (assembly GCF_002738365.1). Classification (NCBI taxonomy): domain Eukaryota; kingdom Viridiplantae; phylum Streptophyta; class Magnoliopsida; order Cucurbitales; family Cucurbitaceae; genus Cucurbita; species Cucurbita moschata. Next base: position 843,788 of record NW_019268579.1, read on the forward strand.
AACATTTGTTGATATAGCACCCTATGCTTCTGATTTCCCATGTAAGAAATCAGAAATCTGTTAGTCTAGAATTGTTTTTCAGATAAACCATGGGCGAAGATCCTCAACCTTTGACTTAGTAAAAGATCAAAAATGGAACCAAAGGGTATAGGCAACAGATAGAAAATCAAACCATCAAAGATTAAAGGTGTCTTCATTGGGGCCATCCATCTATAGTAATTGATAGAAAATCAAACCAAAGGGTATAGGTATCTTATCCCCAAACTATGAACTATACACTAGGCTTACAAACTCAGATGTACATCGTGTTCAGGTTTCTTATTTTCTTATTTGAAAGAGGTAAATTAATAACAAGGAATATGTTTGATTCACACGTCGGACAAATTACCAAAAAAAAACAACTGTTACAGAACATAACCCACAGAGTAATATAAAAGCATGCTTTCTAACCTTGACGGTTTTAAGACGACGGTAGGTATACCATTATCCTTCAAAAAATTATCTTTCAATTCAAACTTCTTAATCCATGTATACAAAACCAAATCCATCACTAGAGATTGAAATCCCTTGACAATCTATATAACAATCTACAATCTACAATCTACAACCGAGAACCAAAGCAGACAACTGGAGGTTATACCATGGAATATGAGAAAGATGATAATCTTCTGTCCAAACAATGAATACGGTTTGGTCCAAACCCTAAAAAAGCATAGATTATTGCTGGATAATTAATTAAAAATAGATCGAAATTGTGCGAAATCGGAACCACAGAAACAGAAAGCTAGGGCAAAAAAATCGAGAGAGAATGAGATTTACCAAGCTTAGCAACGAAGCTAGACTTCGGTTACGCAATCCATATCCATTTCTAGCGCAAGAGAATCGAAACGTTTCCAGGTAATCAACGAAGTTGCATTGCCCATTGAAATCACTGGTTGAGAACCGAAATCGACGCTCCTAATTGATAACACAATTTCCATTAAAACTAAGCTGAGCGATACATCATCTTTGTGAAAGGTCTACCAAATAAACAAATAAAAGAAAAATTCGAAAAGTAAAACTCCTCTATAGCACGGCATGTAAGGGTCGATACACCCAGTACGATAACGGATTTACAGGACCGCCGCTACGAATGCTAGATTCCTTCTATTTCCTTTACTTCTTTGCTCTTCTAGCAGGAGCCTTTCTTGCCGGCGATTTCACTTTCTTAGCCGGAACACTTTTTGCCGGTGCCTTCTTGGACGCCGGTGCCTTCTTCACCGCCGGTTTCGGAGCTGGTGCCTTCTTCCCTGGTGAGGTTCTCGTCGATGTCCTTGAAGCCTTGGCAGGCTTCTCCTTGGCTTTCGGCTTGGGAGCGGCTTTAGTCTTCGATGCAGCTTTGGGCTTCGCAACAACACTGCTCTTTGACTTGGCTGCCGTAGGCTTAGGTTTAGCAGCAGCCTTAGGCTTGGCAGCCGTCTTCGGCTTCGGCTTTGCAGCGGCTTTCGGCTTCGCTGAAGATTTGGCCACAGCCTTAGTCTTGGCGGCCGCTTTTGGCTTAGGCTTCGCAGCTGCAGGCCTCTTGGCAGGAGAAGCAGGTTTCACAATCGCCGACTTCGCCGACTTAAGCTTAAATGAACTCTTAACCTTCACCAGCTTCCCGGAAGCCACAAGTTTCTTCAAATGGAATAACAAAAGCTTCTTAAAGTTCGAAGGAAGTTGTTTCTGCTTCTCCTCAATAAATTTGGTGATCGCATACTGACTCGAACCAGTTCTCTCTTTCAACGTGACGATTGCATCCTTAATCATCTGAAACCAGAACACCATAGCAAAATTAACATAACAGAACAAACAAACCAAGAACCAATTCCAAAATCCGAATACGATCCATCAACACACCTCTTCATACGGAGGATGAGTTGGAGGATTTCTAGTTTTTCTAGCAGCAGCAGGCTTCTTCTCTTTAGGTTGTTTGGACTTCTTCGACTTCGCGGCCTTGTTAGCTGGATTCTCTTCTGCTGGTTCAGCGTTGGTCGGCTCTGCCGCAGACTCCACCGGCACGACCGGTTCCTCAGTAGCCATTGGAGTAGAAAAGAGATCAAATCAAATCCCACAATCCAAAAGCAAGATTAGGGTTTACGAACAGAAGAATTGAGTTGGCAAGTGAAAACAATCGGGATGAAATTGGGATGTACAGCCAAGAGATGGAAGCTATTTGATATCTTACTGGTAATTTAGTTGCGAGAAATTGACTAAAATGTTTAGGCTTAAATAGTCGGCAAGTCATATTCAACATAGGGAGGCTGAAATGTGATTGGAGAATACGCCTATCACGCGGATCGCCACCTTTTCCAAGTTTAAACTCCAACCGTTCGATCAAGCGTCATCGACGGCTGATAGCGCTAGATTTGGGAGGCATTGATGGAGGAGCTTGGAAGGGGGAGGTGTTAGAAGAGTGGGTGTGTTTTTAAGCATGATTAATATGGTCATAACTTAGCCTCAACTTAATATATTTAGGTGCTTTTTTTTTCATTTGGTAGCTTATTTTATTAGCTTTCTAATGAATATTTTTTCACATTATTAAGTTGATAAATGCAACAGATATTTGATTTTGAATGTGAAAGGGTCACGATTAAGGTTTATCACGATGCTATGGTAGTTTATACCAATTTTAGAACAATGCTTCAAATCAAAACTACACATTTTCCTTCCTACGGATAATAGCTTAGTTAAAGAGTCCAACGAAACAAGAATCGAAAAAAATGAATATCGTTTCGATGTAAAACTATTATCTGAAACATGGTTAAAGTTGAACATATAATATACAAATATAAAACTTGTTCACAAAAATAAACGTCCTTTAACCACAATATTTCATGCAACACAATTGGGCGTTAGTAGTTTAATTTTCATTTTAGGTTTCGTTTTTTTGTTACAATAGATACAATTTCATTATTCATGTTCGACGATTCTACTAAGTTATATTTTGTATTATGCATCACTCATGTATGTGTTTGAACAAGCATGCACCTCTAACTCTTTTTTCTTTATTAGCGTCTATTAGATCTTTTCCCGGCTGCTTATTAAATATAAGTATATTTCTTAAATAACATCTAGATGCAAAACTATGTTATTTGTACAATTTATCTTTCGTACATCTAGCCGAACAAAACTAATTGCTTCACTATAGTAACCTATTTGAATAATTTCTCTCCGTGGTCGAGTGAAATTTTTTGCTATTAATTAGTTTCGTAATCCATTCTTGAACTTAAGTGGAAAAGGTAAGATTTTTTTAAAAATAATTTCAATCACCAAAATAATTAAAGTGGCCTAATTGAATCCGTTCAAATATTGAAATTTCGATCTAAGGTGCTTATCAACCAAATTGAGTTTGAAATTATTTTAAGATTACGATATAACGATTGAGCCATCTTCAACTCAAAAGTTAACATATATATACTTTCAATAAGCTATGAAGCTGAGTCTTTTAAGGATTGAGTCGAATTAAATTCCTTCCATAAGTTTTAAGGTAAAATATTTAAGAGTATTCAACGATTGATATTGTATTAAGATTCAAAGTTAATAAAGTTAAAACTAACATGTTTGAATTTTGGTTTATGATTTTGATTTCTCCAACAGAAAGATTGTCTTAAAAAACATTTAACAAATTAAGGATATATTTAGTTGGTAATTAAAAAACATTTAAAACCAAGAATAATTTGACTTTTTTTTATAAAAAAAATAATATCTCTTGAATTTGATAACATATTTTATTTACGTAATAGACAGTTTAAATCATTCATTATGTTTTATTTATGCTTTTACTTTAATCATAAATAATAATTACTTGGAGTTCCTTTATGTCTTTACCTTTTTATCTTTTACACAAATATACTTATATTTAATAATTACTCCAATTCATTTTCTTCATAAATAAGGACCCTATGCATCAAATTTTTATGTTCTCAAAGTGATTCATTCAAAAAAAACATACATTTTATTGTTTGACTTCATCATGAAAAGTTGATGCTTTCTTTAAAGACTTCCAATTTCTATTTTACTGTTATTATTTTTCATACAAATGTCATGTTTTTTTTTTAAAAAAAAAAGTTGTTTAGTGACCAACGGCAAGCGGCCCAATATCGGCCCAATACCGGCCCATTTCTAAACAGAGAAGTGGGCAAAGGCCCAAAATGCTTGCCAGACAAAGATCCCAAACATTCGAACTATAAGCAGCGGTTTTTTACAAAATAAATATTCTCAAAAAATACAAAATCAATTTATAAGATAAGGGTTATCCAAAGGATATATAAATATAATAAATATATATGGTTTGAAGAAGAAGGCTGAAGAGGTTATATTGTGTACAGAAGCATCAAAAGCAATCCCAATAAATTAATTTGAGAGCAGGTTCGTAGGGTGAGTGTGGGCAGACATGGTGGGGTGATTGTGTTCTCCTTCGTAGGTTACAATAAGCATGGATGGCTGTTGTAAGCACCGCTCCACGTGCTTCCTCGCGGGACAACCTCTCATGCTGCTGCATTTGTAGTAGCCCCTGCACCCACACATTTTGGATTTCATAAACACAAACTTCATGCTCCTGCTCACACCCAAGATTTGATCATACCTTGGATGAGGAGAGCCCTTAATCGGCTTCTGCCCGTATTTCCTCCATGAATACTCATCGGAAGGGATATCAGCCAGCTTGTTGCTTATGGCGGGCACCTTGATTGATCTCTTCACTCTATGTTTCCTACAAGAACTACGCAAATAAACAAAAATTGTGGCTGCAACAGACAAATAGAGATAGGAATCCAACCTCTTGGTCGAGCAATGGCATTTGGCAGTGGTTCCACATTGGAAGCTCCCTTCGTCCATACTGAGTGATGAAATGAAAGATGTGGGTGATGACATTGTGAATGAGCAATTGGAGTTTTCAAAATTGAGATTCGTCTGTTTGTGATGGGCCAACATCCTCTGTTTCTGTTGTTGTTGTGGGAAGCTGAAGCCTAAAGATGGGGGTTGTTTGGGGGTTTGGATGTGACTGTGAGGCAATCCCAAATCTGGGTTTCCCAGAAAAATAGAAACTTGAGTGTTGAAAGGAGGGTGAAAAGGGTGAAGAGTTTTGGTTGGAGGATGCGTTGTGTAAATTGGGGAATCCAAGAGAGCGTTATGGGGCAGAGGGAGAGAGGGAATGTTGTTGAGGCTTCTGGGTCTTGCATGACCAAACCCAGAATTCAAAAGAGAAACCACCTTTCTGAACTTGGAAACTGCTTCTCCAGTTTCCACCGTTAATGTCATCAAGTGAGGAGATTGATGAGCCAAAAGATTAAGAACTCCATGGCAGGTGCGTATGGCAGCTCTGTTAGCTTCTTCAACCTCTTCCATTTGCAAAACCCCACAAAACAAAAGAGAAGAAGAGAGATGGTTCAGAAAAGAACTGAAGAGGGTAAAATCCAAGAGGGAATCATGAGGAGGTGAAGAAGTTGGGGAAAATATAAGAAGAAACAAGGAGAGACGGAGAGGAGAGGAGGAGCATGTATGAAGAACAAAAGGGCAACAAAACAAAAACATCCATCAAAATGAATTATTATTACTTTTTTGGGCCTTTTCCCTGCTCTTACCTTGCCTTACCTTAACCTTAACCTTAACTTCAGCAACAGAGAACCCAACCCCATGAACAACCGCCACACCCAAAACCTCACCTTCCCTGTTTAAATATATATATATATATATATATATATATATTTTGGTGGGACCCACGGAGATTGAAATTGAAATTACAAGAAATTGTTTGTATTTTTATTTATTTGTTTGTTTATTATTATTATTATTTATTATTATTTATTGGTTGGTTTAGAGCCGCATTTTGGAGTTGCCAAACATACACTCACCATGCACACATTCATCATCCCACTCCTCAATTCTTCTCTCTCTCAAGCTACACATCCTTGTCCTATAAACTTTTTTTTTTTTTTTCTAAAAAAAATATTTCCAACGGTTAGAAATGATTTTATTTAAATTATTCGTATAAATTTTGATATTTGATATCACATACCATATTATTGGATAACTTGAGCCGATGATTATATTCCCTTATGCATACGTCGTATTTTCTCTATAGAATTGAAGATTTTTGTCTTCTCTTCCAATTCCTTGTGATTTGACTTCTCGTAAAAGTTATTTCAAATATTTAATCTTGTGTTTAAGCCATTTTAGGAGAAAATTGATAATATTTATAAATAAATTCAAAGTTAATTTTAATTTATTATCATGATTATTTTTGCAATATTGTTTGGTTCGGCATTCTTATATTCTTTTGTTAACCCTAAATTAGGGTATATAAAAATTATTTTTACAAAAGAATAAAAATGATAGTAATAAATGAATAATAGATGCCTTAATTCGTAAGCTATGCTAAAATTTGATAAAAAGAAAACGATATTAATTTCTTTTTCAATTTATTATTTGACACCTATGGTCTTGTAATTTAGATGTAGCAAGGATAGAAATCGGAGGCTAATTTTGTAATTATTTCAATTTTGTCATTTTCGATTTAATAATAATAATAAGAAAAAAAACAAAAATTGCCATTACGGCCAAAGATTCGACCTGATGCAATCATAGCCAGAGAGACATGTTTGCGGCTGACATGGAAGTGGGTCCCACTGGGCCGACATTAGTTGACCCTTTTCCGCATCCGTTACCTCCAGGTCAAACTCATCCAACCCACGATTTTAGAAGACTTTTTATTTATTTTTTTATTTGTTAAAAATAAATGCTAAGCTAAATTCAAATTTTCGTGCTACACATTTGTTGCATTAAAAAGTTAATTCATATATTTGTATGTCTACCTGAAGAAGGTAGTTATAATTCCACTTCTTCTTTAAATATTTTTGTTTTCTTTTATGTTCTTTTTATCCACACTTAATGATGATAAATGAGTAATTAAGAAATTAATCTTATCCATCCAACTGTCTCCAGAAGAGGACTAGAAAGAAAGAGAGGCATTAGGGTTAACTTTAAACAAAGATATTTTGATATTTAAAAGAAGTGTAGAGGAGATATATTGAAGATAATGTAGATGAATAGAATTTGTCTACAAAGTTTGATGCCTTTATGACCTTATTTTAATTTAGTGGGGGACGTTTTAAAATTAAATGATACCATAATCAATGGAACTTAGTGGGATTATCATTATTGTAAATTAATTGGCATAATAAGTGCTCTCCATACACATTCACAAAAGCCCTCCATTTTGGTCAATATTACCCCCCCCAAAAAAAAAAAAAAAAAAACTTTTTAGGAATGATTTCCTTTCCACATGTATTAAAATTATTTGCTTTCAAATTTCCTAAACCATAAAGAATTTGTTTTCATGTGATGTCATTATTTAAATTTTCTTGTTAGTGAGCGATGGTGATGATCTCAAGATGGTCCAAGTCTTTTTCTTTTCTTACTTCAAAAAATAAAAAATAGACAGAGAGGGAGGACAGAAGGTATAAGTTGGATAACCCCTATATGATTTTAAAGGTTTAGAAATTTGAGTTAAAATTGGAGGTGATGTCAATTTTTAATATGATTGGGAAGTATTAAGAAAAGTTCAGAGAACGACTTGGAAATGAAGGGGAACTAAAGATAATGGGTGTCACCCTCTACAAAGTGAAAGTGTGTCTATTCTACATTATCTCTAATTGAAACTTTGAACTTCTTCCGCTAACTCATAATGCTTTTTTTAATCTCCTTTTTATGTTTCAAAATATTTCCAGACGAATAATTCCACACCATCAGCGCACAATTAAAACATTGCTCTAAACTTTTCATTACTTTCCTCAACCATATATATTTAAAATTGAAATGTTTTCTGATATTTGGAATTTTTTATATTCCCAAAATTAAAATTTGAAGAATAAAAAGGAGAGCATTATTTTAGAGTTCAGAATTTCAAGGAAGCACGATTCATATTCTTTGAACGAGGCCATTCCCCTCAACCTTATTGATAGAGCATTCCATTAACCTCTAACGAAAAAAAAAAGTTAAAAGATATTTAAAATAATTTTAAAAACTTCTCGAGACTAAACTTGGAGTTTATAATTCAACTGATAAAGTAAGAAACAAGTATTAATCAAATAATATCCCTCAACTTTTCTTTTCCAAAAATCTCACTATTGGCCCTACTCGCATGGGATCTCACCCAACTAGCAAAGATATAAAACTTCTATTGAACAAGGGGGAAAAGGAACAAACAGCGTTAGAATTTCTAAACAAGATAATGAGACACATGAATTTAAACACTTTCGTTTCCCTCCTTTTAATAAAGTGATTCAACAAAAGGAAAAAGATGATGGTTTTGGATTTTGGTTGCTACCGAACCGATGTACGATCCCACTAGAGAAGGGCTTTAAAATATGGTGGGTTTCTTGCCATCCCTTGAATCTAACCCTTCTTTCATCTCCAGCATCATTGGATTTTAAGCCAATCAGTCAAGAATTTTGATGTAATCTAATCCTATTTCCCCAACTAGTTTCAACCAATCTTTCATTTTACTTGGAAAACCTCTTTGTTTTGCATCTAAATGCATACACACATAGCTATTAACTAATAAAACTTAGTCTGGTCAAAGTCAAACAGAACGTCACATGAGCATTCATAAATCTAGTTGAGTTAGATTAAGAAACATTTCCAACTCAAATGATGTGATTGTACGTTTATCTCATCCAAAATGATGCTTTCAGCAGATGATAAATCCAACAAACCCAACTATGTTCCATCAAGGTTATTAATGGAGGCTTTCCAAAAGGCTTGTTGAAGAAGTGCTATTAAGTCTTTTTTTTCTAATGTAATAAGCTGAGAACTTCATACCAGAATTTTGTCTTCATAATGGGGGCAAAGGGTCTAAAATACAGCCTTGGAAAGTGGCCATTATAATTGAGTGGGAAAGTCTGAAATATCAACATGTTCATAATCATCTGTCTGAAAGGAATCTTCAGGCTGCAGCTCAGACTCGGTAGCCGGTAGCCAGTAGCCCTACATGGATAACAAATTCAACATGGCAAGGAGACTTCATCTCCCCCAAAGAACAAAAGTGTGGTGGTGTTTTTGCTTGGCCAGAGAAGCCAAGAAGATTTCACTGGACAGTGACTAAAACAGCTTTCTTCAATCTTGACACGATGCATGCTAAAAATGAAAAAGATGTGTACTCTTGGGGAACAAATTCCTATAAATGAAACAAAGGAGAAAGCGATAAAGTTGGAAGGGTGTGATACTTCTACCCAGCCCAAGACTACAAAGATGAGTTTGTGTTTTTGGAATTTGGAATTTTGGGTTCCTTGTAATACGTTTCTAACAATCATGAATATGCAAACAAACATGAAATTCAACCCTTCATGAAACAGTTGAATTGTTCTAACACTAATATTTTATGCTTAAAAACCAGGCAAAATATTTAACATCTTAATAAACAATTACAATGATTTAATCTCATGAACTATAAATTTTTGTCAATCCAAGTTAAGCCAAGATACCTTGACCAAACATCAAAGGTTCCAATCTCACTCCCACATGTGGTTGATCTGAAAAAAAAAAAAAAAAAAAAAAAATAAAAACTTTTGAGATTACATTGCTTTATTGGCCATTTGACTAACTCATACATTTTGTTGCCAATGAACCTTACAAGATTCAGGCACTAGGCACACCCTAGTATAGAAGAAATAAGACCTTATAGATGGATTGATTCTATGAGAGAATAGAGCATCATTTATAGTATTAAGAAATACATTCCAACTCCTATAAACTGCCAGCAACCACAAAATTAAACACCAGAACATCTTTTGGAGAAGAGTGGGCCATTATAATTCTTCTCGGTACTTTTCCCATTCAATTTGATCGACTATAGAATACTGGTAGGGTGCTTGAATTAGTTTTTTTTATATCTTAAAAACATGATTTTAACTAATTAAAATGTTTTCAATGATGTTTGACTAAAGGTCAAAAAGTTACTTTGAAAATTTTAAAGACATCTCAGAGCACTGCTCACAGAGAAGGCATCTCAGAGCAACTAATGAAGGTGGCTTCTATGCAGATTTGAAGATAAAGCTAAAATGGTGATGGTGGGGGCATCTTGGTAAAGACTAGAGGATTGATAAAGAAAAATCTTGATATGCATGCACTCAAGTGGTTTCAGTGGGCTGTCCTAGTGGTTAAATGTTCAAGGCACATGATTGAATCTGAAATCAGGAGGCACAAGAAAGCAAAGTCTGCCAACTTCTAATAATCTACCAAACAAAATACTCGATCCCAGTTGATTTTTTAATGGAAGATAAATAATCAAATAGATTTAATTGCCTTACACTCAATAACAATGGATACAGTACCTACAAAATTGTTTTCTTATATTGAAAGCAGACAATCAAGGATATGAACGATTAAAAAGGTCTACATATTAGAAAAAAGAGGAGAACCTCTCCTTGTTTACATGGCAGCAGGACAATACTCCTTTAAAAAGCTTTGAGAAAACTCTTCAAACCTTGTGCTATCGTTAAATTCGATCATATGACCATTCTAGATTTTGTACTCGTGAATTTTTGAAGTTTCAACTAGTCTCTCAAGACAACCATCTAGCCCTAAATATTTGGCTGCCAGAACCACCACGAAGTCTAAGCCATTCTTTAAAAGTGCCTTTACTTCTGTTACTTGCGCTAACAGAAAATTTCTTATATTACTTTGAACCAAAATATGATGAAGTTTTGGCACAAGATGTTAACAGATCGTGCAGCATATGAACAAATCTGTGTACCGAGGTAGAACTTGTGAAAATGTCTATCAATATAGAATAAAAATCATGCATGACAACGAGCTGCACACCAATTTTTTTCAAGAAAAATGAGATGGCATACGGAAAATCTACTCCAGAATCCTAGTAATCTATTCTGAAAAAAGCAAGATGAGAAGATGAACCAAAATAATTCGTAAATTGAGATTATAATTCATCAATGGGTTTAGAGAACAACGAGAAACCTATCCGTGCAGTATTCAATGAGAAGTCATTGCTTCCTCCCCCTCCCTTTCTTGGTTGGCTGTGCATCAGCCTGCTCCTTGCCTGTGACTTCCGATATATCCACTTCACAAAAGAGAAAAGGCAAAGCATAAGAGCATTCCAACTAGTAGAACCGAGTGCACATTAGAATTATAAGTTGAAAGTTTTCTGGGTAAATAATAATAATAGGAAATAAAAAATATAAACAAAAGATGGCCCATGAATGCTAGGGTTGAATTTTTCAGATCATAGATTGTGAGAAGTCCAGGCACACTGAGAACCATTTTTCCCAATCTAACAAAGTTAGAAAGCAGGCATACATTCATTCACGGACACGAATCTGCATTCAGAAGAGACGTGAACTCGTCCTTCAAGTACTGATATCATCATGGAACTAATTTACAAGTTGCTCAAAGTTAAGGATATGGGACTTTCATTCAATTAGAGAATATAGAATTTTCATTCCATTCATCCATATAGACTACAAGGATTCAAATCTTAATAAAACTTTGTTAGAAAATCATGCCAACAGCAAGTGGATATTTATTATTCACAGAGTATTCAGATGCTCCATTAATGACATAAATTCAAAGAAAAATACCATCAGGTCCCCGGGCCATCAGTGCGAAGAATATGTTGTTGAGTTTTTCCATCTTCTTGGCATCCTGTGCCTGGTCAGTCTTGAATTTGAGACACTGGCAAACAGGGAGAAAACAAAAGAAAGAAAAAGAAAAAGAGAAAATTAGTAGACCTTTCACATCTAGAAAGATAAGAACTACTATTCCAATAAAGATATTATTATGATTTGACAAATGTCCTTATGCCAATTGGTTAACTTCCGGAGTATCCGTTTCAATATAAGATCATTGAATCGTCCCCGTTTATCATGAGGATAAAATGCACACATAGAGTAAATTTCCCATACAAGTAAGAACCAATATATGAGTTTTAATCATCATATTCTTAGTTGAAATCTTGAATCCATGTATTTTGCCCTAATTAGTTTTCACATTTCCACATGAGAAAGAGAAGAAAACGATTCTTAACATGGTAACAAACACTCGCATGTCCTAATCTTCTGCTAGAAAGGTTATGAAAGACTTCTTCAGCCAATATAATAAAAGAAACCAAAAGAGTCGGTGGAAATTTTGGTTTGGATTAGGATTAGATATAAGACCTGATTTCTAAACTAGTAGTTAGTTTGGGGTTGCATAAAACAGTGGCATCTAATTTAATACAACGCATCCAATTCAATGGTTGTCTACTCAACACTTTACAGAAGAATAAAGCGGAGAAGCATATATAGAAGGAAAACTTGATCACAAGTCTACTTGGATACACGTGCATCGAAGCCTGAACACGCATCTTCAAACATTGGCATAAGATATCCATACGGCTAAAATTTTGCAATGTGAACCGAAGAGGCACGCATTTAGTATCACTAATCACAAGAACACTGACATGTTAATCAATGATCCAACAACCAATTCCTTACCTCACGGTTATCGGTGACCTTGAGAACCAGTTTCCCATCGCAGTGCCGATACTTAATGTTGTACCGCGTCTAAATTTCCAATAGGATTGAAAAAGAAAGCAGTGTTCGCAGTTAGAACGAAACAAAATACGACGAAAGATGCAATAAATGGAACATATGCATCAAGTGTAAGTTCGCAATCGCAGATAATGTTCAGATGAACCAAGCAAGTGAGATAGATAAATTAGAACGCCGACGCGATCTGATTTCTGATCTGTGATGTTAATTTCTCAGCAGTCAAATAGCAGACGATATGTAGGGAATCCAATTTCGAAGATAGAACTTACGGAATTGGGATCGGAACGGAACAATTGCACAGAACGCTCGACGAATTCATCCCATGAGGCAATGTACACCATGGCTCTGCGGCAAAAGGTAAAGAGCGGGAAAGCTTGGGAAATTTAGGGAGCGTGCGACCACCTTGGTTTCTTCGGAATGAATTTCAGAAGCGCGATGTGAAAAATGTTGGAAAATAAAGAGAGGGAAAGCTTGACATTTTCTTTTTCTTTTTTCTTTTTTTGGGGGGGGAATGAATAAATATTTTGACCCTAAAATGATATATCAGTCCAAATAAGAAGAAAATAAATAAATAAATGTAAATATATCAAACAGCAATTGATCGAACTAATTAACGCTAAAATAATAAAGTTGAACACTAGAAAGAGTCAAAATGCGAATGTAAAATGGGTGACTAACCTAATTAATTTGATATTTTAACTTCTCAATAACCAAACTCCACAGTAATGTTTATAACTATTTTTTAGTTAATAATATAAATATGAGAATATTCAAATTTACTATAACATTATTGCTTGCTATATTCGGTTGTTACCCTCGTAATTTTAAAATGCGTCTAATAAATAAAAATTTCCACGATCTATAACTGACCTAAGATCTCGATAGATCTCACCACCGTCCTAAAACCCCTCTTAAATTCTTAATAACACATGATTTACCTTCAAAATATCTTAATAATTTATGTAATCATATAAAATACAACAAAGCATAAAAGGCAAAGCTTCTCTCTCCCTCTCACACTTGAAAGCGAGACTCCCCATTTCCTTTCTCTCTCTAAAACCCCTCTTAAATTCTCTACTGCCGACGCTCAATTCCTGTTGGGATTTTATTGTCTCTGCAATGTCCACTGTCCACCCATCTCCATATGCCTTCACTGAAACTTCCATTCTGACCTCCGATTCCGCTTACGCCACTTTACGCCCATGGCGGGAGCTTCTCCAGCCGCTCTCCTCCTTCACTCGCCCTTCATCCCTTGGCGAAGCATCAATTCGTTGTAAGCGCAATCTCAAATACTTTCGCTCCAATTACACTCTCGTCGTCCTGCTCATTCTCTTTTTCAGCCTCCTCTGGCACCCTGTTTCCTTGATCGTGTTCTTGATCGTGTTCGTTGCCTGGTTCTTCCTTTACTTTTTCCGAGATCAGCCGCTGGAGTTGTTTCATCGTGTCGTTGATGATCGAGTTGTGTTGGCTGTGCTTGGATTGGTCACGATTGTCGTCTTGGTGTTGACGGATGTGTCGTTCAATGTATTGCTTTCGATTTTGATTGGGGTTTTTCTTGTGCTGACACACGCCGCCTTTAGAGTTACGGAGGATTTGTACATCGACGAGCAAGAAGTCGCCGATGGAGGATTGCTTTCCGTTGTCGGCAGTCCGACTCGGACAGGGTATAGCCGAGTCTAGAGATATCACTGGTTCGTTTTTTGCTAGGTTATGGATGATGATCTCGCCTCGTCCGATCCAAGTTCTTCGAGATTTTCCATTGACCGCTTCTTTCATTCAAACGGTGATTGATCTTGCTGCCCAATTCAAAATTCGAATGACCATAATAAGGAACCCAGCTTCTCTCTCTCGCCGTCACCAGGAAATTCGGTTTGCTACACCTCTGAGTTGATTTGGCGACCATTTTTTATGCCCATTGAATTTCAGGGCTTTGCTTTTTAATTATTTCTCATTTGTTCAAAATGTTTGTACATGTAGTGTTAGTTTACAGTAGCGGTACACAGAGTTTTGCTATGTTAAATCCTAGATTTTTATTCCGACACTACTTTTATTTGGGTGTGATTTGGTTGCAATGTTGGGTTTGGTGTGGTCTTTATTTTTGGAAGGAAGAAAGAAATGGCAAATAGTGGATCTTAATTTGGTTTTCAATGTCTTGTTAATACATACTATTTCTGACATTTTTTTGTTGTTTTTTTTGGCGTTCCTTCTCTTCGTTGTACTGGAAGGTTTTTGGATATACTTGTAGATTCATATGAACTTCAGTGGCATATAACGTTGACTATAAATTTAATCCATCATTTACTCTGAATTGTATGAATTCAAGTTGATTGTGAAGAATAGATACTAGATAGCATTAGATGAGCCTTTTCAAAGTTTCAGAGAGAACATTCGCTGAGATTTAATCTGTGACAGGATGTGATGCCAATAATGATTCTTATGTTTGTTAGGTTTTGAAATGCTTTGGTTCGACATTTCTTGATTGGATGTTCATCTTTGTCGAATTGTAGATGGATAGAGTTTTGATGTTGATCAGTAGGGCAAGTATGGGATGGCTCAGCTTAATAGCTGGATCATCTACCATTAACCTTTTTTCTTTTTTTCTTTTTCCTTTCTAGGAAGAACTTCTGGTTCACTTTCCAAATGATCCGACTTTATGCCATCTTTCAGATTCCCATGTGAGAAAAAGTTAAAGTGATGATTATTTAGTTGTACGCTGACTATGCTTTTATCATGGATCCCAAGTGAAGATGCTTAAACTAATAACTGGTTTTCACATGGTGATTGTCTTAGTTCTGGGTCTTGATTCTTGCCACATGGGCAGCTTGCATTGAAGCGGGTGAACTGTGAATGCTTTGTGGAACAATAACGAAGCTTAGCACCTAGGATTTTTAGTTCAGGTCTAGGAATTTTCATCACATTCCCATGTCCATGCTGCTTCCAATGGTTTATCTGGTTCGGGATGGAAGTTGATTGATGTGGGTACTTGAGCAGGTGTGATTTGAGATTGTTGCTAATACAACTCTTGCTCTTGCCTTGTATTCGAGTTGAATTCAACAGCTGCTAATCTAATCTATTTTGATACAAATTCATTCTGAGTTGTGACTTGGTTGGTCATAGAAGCTGTTTTTGACTTTCCAGATCTTTGAAATTGTATTCATGAGCTGTTTGTAGGTGTGAGTGATAGCGATAGTTTTGTTTTCCTTTACCTTCTCTGATCTGTTCCTTGGGAGTATGGGTTTGAAAGGCTTTAGAAGTTGGCAACTGGTTGGATTCCAAACACTTGTTTTCCTTGTCGTTGAGTATGGAAGAACTGATGCACAATATAGGAAGAATACCTTTTTCAAGTAAATAGGAAGAGTTCTTGATATTCCCCTCATCTGTTTCATCTCTCTGTGGTTGTTTGATTCCTCAATTCTTTTTCAATTTTAATATATTGGTAGCCTTTTCTTCTTGGATCTCTCTCAACATACTTCGACTAAAAAGAATAAATTTGAATCCCTTCTCTTTTATGATATGAAAAGAAAAAGGTTTGGCGTAATAGTAAATGAAAGGGTTAAATTAAAGAGCATGACACGGAGGGGTTTTGCTGAAAAAGGGAAGAGGAGTTTTAGTTGTATCTAAAATGGAAGCATCACAACAAAACTGACAGGCTACCCACTTTTTGATTCTCATGTTTCCGCACAAATTTGGACACACACAACCCCTTCTCGCACTCACCTCATTTCAGGCATATCTGGTAACATGCAGACTTTGAGAACACATGGAACCTGAGAAATGGGAGCCACTTTTGCACAAAGATCTTCTATAGGCTCTGTCTTATATCCTATACTTCGTTCCAATTTTGGAATCTGTATCCTACGAGTTCTCTAAAAAGAAATTGCATCAGTTGAGAGAGAGAGAGAGAGAGAGAGAGAGAGAGAGAGAGAGAGAGCTCTATTAGAATTATGCAAATTTGGTATTGGCTACACAATTCAAGTACATCTTCTACCAAAGTAAAAGCAACTGCTGAGGGAGGTACTAATGGTCAAATATTTCATTACACCCAACACCACTTGGTTAAATAAATTAGTTGTTGCCTTTATTTGATGATGTGGTGTAAAAGGAATTTCCATTGTGTTTATGCCACTCCCATGCGTACCTGTGTTGCTTACCCTAAAATGTTTATGATTAAGTCTAACAAGCTTTTGAGGAACTAGGATTGGTGCAGTAATTGATACTCAACTGTGATTGAATAATAAGCATTTCAGGGCCTTTTCAGCAGCTTTTGCCGGGAAGAGAGCGAACGGTGTGAAGACCCTTAAATGCAGATTGAAGGTTGAAGGCAGCAATGTGAAGGAAATTGAAGATCAAGAAACTGTGATCTTTCTAGCATAGTAAAGAACCATAATGAAATCCTCAGCTGACGACCCAATTGATGCTGAGATCTTTTCGGAGTTTGCTGCTGTTTGAAGCCACAAATCAACTAAGCTATGCAAATCCAGTGTGGGCACTACTGGATGTCCCATGCACTTCACCTCAACCTGCACAATAAGAAGCAACAAGCTTAAGCCATTTTATAAAAATGAAACAAGAATCTCAACTAAATTAGAGGATATGAGCTTTTTCACCTCTGATTCACTGGAGAGGTCCAGCTTTCTCATAAGGTACTTCTGGACAAATGATACTGGCAAGTTTCCATCCCTGCCACAAAGATTATGATATAATTTCAACTCCAACTCAGTAAAAGTATTCTTCCACACACACACACAGAGACGAGCAAACATGTCAGTAGAAGTTAGCTTCATTTGAGTATCAATTTACTCGCAACCATTAGTACAAATTTACGTGCAAGCTAATATAAAGTTGGTTAGTCAAATGACAACCAAAGTGTCGATGGGAGTACCAACCTAATCATAGTTCAGTCAGTTAAACATATATCCTTGGTCAAAATGTCACGAATTTGAAGCCCCAAAAAAATTATCATTTGAGGCTCCTTCCTGGTCTAAGATACAAGAAAAACTATTCCCTCATAATAACCCTGCACAAGATTCATGAGGAAACTTGACAAATAGTTTAGACAGCTCAAAATTTCAGATAATTTTTTGAAACGCTGAAAAGAATTCTATTCTGGAAAATTTGAAAACGGGCATGAAAGTTACTCTTGTACACCCGTATATAATACGATTAGGTTACTTGACAACTACAGTAAGGATGAGTAGAGCTTGTCTATATCGAATGAAGCTAAAAGGAACTTACTTTATTCTCAGATAACTAGCAGGAATTTGCGGCAACGTTACATCTCCTTCCCTGAAACCAAAGTGTAGTTAAGTAAAGGCATAAATGTTCGTTGAAATTTGTTTAGTTTTCGAGCATTTTGTAGGGAACAGAGTTTGTCTCACTGATCAGAAGCTATGAGTGAAAGCCAAATTGGACCAGCTCTTCTTTCAAGCCGAGCACTAGTGGCATCCAACACAACCTGGGGTGTAATGCTGGAGTTCCCATAAAAAGGTTCCTTTTTCTGGCGAACCCTACGCAGTTTCTTAGGTTTTTCAGTTTCTGGAGATACTGGGTCCGTTCTAGTTTTTCCATTCTCACGTTTTTGCTTGCGTTTGCTTTCCCTATTTCTAGACTTACTGGCCTGAGCTTCACTCCCATCGACTTCCGCAAGCTCGACTTTATTCTCTGAATTAGATTTGAAACATTTACTCCTATTTGCAACTTCTACCAAGTAATTTAAAGGTTTCCAGATATCCATGTTTCCTTCCATTGAGTCAACGCCATTTTCGACTTCTTTATTTCGCAAAGATATGGTAGACTTGGAAGGACTGGAATCCTGCACTAAGTCCAATATTAAGACAAAATGTTACTATTAAACAGAAGCTCCTGATGGGGGAAAAAACAACCTTGAATTGGGACCAGAAATTTCTTCCTTTACCGGTCTTTTGTTCTGATTGAACTTTTCTGATGTCTCAAGGGAACTCGAGCTCTCTGAACAGTCTTCCATGGAATCATCCTCTTTCTTCACACGCTTCTCAGAGGAGACTCTTGGTGTTCGTAAGATAGCAGCAATTCTAGCAGCAGCTGCTGCTGTTCTTCTTCCACTTGTGGTTGCATGACTTGACACTCTGGGACTATTGACCACCAATGAGGAAAGTGATCTTTCCTTTCTTCTAACTGGTGGTAGTATAACAGGAGCAACTTCAGGCGTTTTGGCTTTTCTCCTTCTACTAGGGAAAATCTTGGCCCTTAAATCTTCTAGATTGTGGTCTGGCCTGATGATTAGAAGCTCAAGTTTAAATTCTCTCGACGACTTGTGAATTCTTACTAAAAACTCTATATCGTGAGATTTTGAAAATGAAGAAATAAAGAATGTCATAATCTACATTTTGTGAAGAACTGTGAATAAATGGTAGCTTTTGATCTCATTCAGCCAATTCCATAACATCCAAATTGTAAACTAATAACAAGCAGAAAAATGGGGTATGGCTGTGCTAAAATGCTTGTTTGATTAATTAAAAATCGTGCATTGATGTACCGACTGGTAAAACCAATTATGTCGTGGAATGAATATCATGTTTATATCAAAAGAATCATATATTTTCTTCAGATAATCCCATGGAAAAGGCACAAAAACAACTAAAAAGGTTTTGTTGACATCTGCAAATCTAGGAAAATAGAACTTCATATCTATGTCGAATCACTAGAAACAACTACAAAAATGCAGACTCAAAGATCGTATTAGCGCAAATAAAGACTGGGAAAGGAGTAGGTGAAAGGCAGTGGCATTACGAAATTACAAATCTTACCTTAATTTCTCCAATGGGGCACACCCAAGGTCGATGTTACATACTGGACAGCTTTCTAGTTCATCATCAGAAATCTTATCATGTATGCACTTTCTGCAAACTGAAAAAGTTTTGACACCCAGCTGTCATAAAAACTACTTGTACAGTGATCAAATGCAACAACATGTTAACTCATTTCCATTCATTCGTATAATTTTAAGCAGGAAAAACTAGATATATGTCACATATCACCCGTCTTAATTGGCAAAGAAAAAAAAAAGTCCTTCCCCTAAAAACTTGTGATTCCTTCCAAAAAAAGATGATTAATTTAGTGAGTTCTGCTTTATAGAACAGCAGAGAGATAAAATGTGACACTAAAAAATGAAACAAAATATGTAGTTTTATTAAGGAGCAATCGCTTAACTTGTTTGGAATTTGTAATGTTGAAATAATGAAGCATAAAGAATATGAACTAAAAAATGAAACAGTACTAAACCAAATGAAGAAGAGAGCTGATTATCCACTAGAAATCAACTTTCATTTATGAACAACATTAGTGAATGAGTAACAAAAGGGTCAACAGCAATTAATCTAAGCAAACGAAAAAGAATTTCAAAATCAAAGATGGAAACTACCATAAATAGCTTGAAAGAACAAAATTGGATGGAGAATAGTAAAAAAAAGAGAGAGAGAAAAGAAGGTAAGAGAGGAGATATGAAGAGAGGGGGGAAAAGAAGAGGAGGAGGAAGAAAAGTGACTCACAGGTATGAAGACATTCAGAGATGGTGGTGGCTTCTTTGAGAAGCTTATTACAAAGCGGGCAAGTGATGCATGCCGCAATCGCTTCCCTCTTGACTTTAACCACCTGATTCGCCATGCCCCAAGAATCTGAAACCTCAACCACGTAGCGCAACTCTGCATGCCTTCAGCATTTGTTGATAAGAGAAATTTACGTGCATTTTTTCAGAGACCCATCCCCATTAGAGGCAGAAGGAAAAGCATGAGAGGAGAAGAAAGAGAAGAAAGGCGGGTGAAAAGAGGAGTCAAAGATCAGAAAAAATGGAGCATTTGAAGATGGGAAAGGGATATCTGATGGATTGGATTGAAGATTTGGAAATGGGTTGGAGAAATTAGAGGGAAATAGACGTGGGTTTTGAGGGATTTGGAGAGATTCAAGAGGCTTGATCTGGAATCGATGAAATGAAATGAAATGAAACAACACCCTTGCTTTGGCTTCGGAGCATGAACAAGAGTTTTGTTTTGTTTTTTTTTTTTTTTTTTTTTTTTTTTTTTTTTGGTGAAAAGAAAATGGATTTAATTCTGTTTTTCACGTTTTAATTCGAAAGGGAAGGGAAAAGAAGAGAAGAGAAAAGAAAAGAAAAAGAATTCAAAGAGAGAGAGAGAGGACCAAAGCAGGAGGAGGATTGAAGAGATAAACCGCGCCGAGTTCTTCAATGCTCAAAAACAACGATGCCTTTGTCTTTTTCTTTGCCTTTCTTTCCTTCATGCATTCATTCCATTTCTTGGACTTCTTCAATTTTTTTTTTTTTTTTTAAATTTCACTTATATTATATTCTGAGAAATTTCATAATTTTTTCGGATAAAATTTTTTGAATAAAATTTGAACTTTTTCAAAATCTATAATTTAATAGCTAAAAAAAAAAACAAAATAGAAAAGAGAGATGATGGTAATGAGTTAATATGTAGGTCAATGGTTCATTTATATCACCGAGTGTGACACAAAACAAAATTAAAAAATAAATAGATTACCATTACCATTATTTAAATTAATTTACACATTATGTCAACTTACCCAAACACAAGTTTTATATATATATATATATATATGTTGTTGAGTTTAAAAAATAAAAAAAAGGGTGATCCCTACAAAAACAAAAGTTGATAAATTCATTTTCATCCTATCCTGGTACATGGAGGTTGTGCAGATCTTACAACAGTCGGAACCTCATTTTCATCCCCCATTGGATCAAAACAAACTCCCACTCCTTCCTGCATGCTCTAACCAAACCCACCACCTGCAACTTACACTATCCATTCCACTCCACAGGCTTCACCTATGCAATTGCAAACATGGGCAAAATCAATCAACAGTTTCAGAGCAGGAAACGGATTTGTGCTTGGGATTCACTGCCCCGCCTGCTCCATTCACTGCACTGCTACTACCCTGTTCAAATAAATTACTACACTCTTTTCCCCAACTAGACTGCTAGTTAGCCTCAATTTCCGACATGTCCTTTCAATTTTATTGCTTTGCCCGCCCTAAAAACTATTGTGTAATATTTACTCATTTTAATAGTTTTGTTAATCCAAGTTTACATTTCATTTTTTAACATTTAAAATTAACTTCCAAACATAAACATAGTTTATCGATAAAAAAAACATTTCATTACTATTATTACTATCTGTAACAAGTGGGGCCTACACGCTTATTTTCGCATAAATATAATAATTTCCATAAGTAGGTTAATTACATATATTCTATTGTTGACTTATCATCCACTCATTTTCAAAAATAAGAATTCACAACACCAGTAATTCTCAATCCCAAATTAGGAATATTATTGGGCGATTCAGAAACATGTAGAAATAATCTCTTCTTTCTTTGGGATCAACCTTTCATCTCAACAACAAAACAAAAAAAAAACAAAAAAAACCCTTCTTATTACATAGAAAATGAGTAAGAACCCAGTAACTTCAAAGACTAGGCTACAGTAACAACAGCTGAGCGTTAGTAGTAAGTAATACAAGTATCAAAACTGTTCCCACCACTGATGATTAAAATATCTGGAGATCAAATCTAAGCATGACGGTAATGATGTAGCTTATACAATAATACCTTACCAGCAGCATTTCCCACGGCCATGTAAGTAATACAAGTATGATTAAAATATCTGGAGATCTAATCTAAGCATGACGGTAATGATGTAGCTTATACAATAATACCTTACCAGCAGCATTTCCCACGGCCATGTAACCCCCTTCGGGACTGAAATCCAAACATGAAGGGTATTGTAGATTCTTCTTTGGTGGCGGCCAGTTTGAAAATGTTGTGAAAGAAGGAACGTGTATCAACTTCAAACTACTTTTTTTCATCCTTGAACAGATGGCCAATATTTGAGCATCGTGATTGAACTTCAGAAACTCTACTTTGGTGGTCAGATTCTCGATGGCTTTCAATGGCTTCTTCTTGCCCCCTAAGAATTCTTCTCTGTTGTAGATGTTAACGATGCCACTGTCAGAACCAGCTGCAAACAGTGCTCCATTAGGTGAAGTGCCAAGTGCAGTACCATTTATGCAACCTTCGTCCACACCCTTGTGGATGCACGTTCTTGTTCTCAAATCCCAGTGGTAGACTTGCCCATCGCCCCCAGAACTCAGTAACTGTCGTCCATTGTCCGTAAACGCCAAAGAACGTACGGTTCCGTTCATCTTAAGCGTACCGATGAGCTCCTTTGTTTTGGTTGACACTAGCAGGATATAGCCTTCGTTACCTATAAAGGCAACTGTGCTAGAATCAGGAGAAACTTCAAAAACCTCAAGGCTTTTCTCCTCTCTACCAACGAGAGGGCCAATTTTATCAACTTTTGCTTTCACTAGATCGAAGCTATAGAAGAACCTCCTCCTCCCAGATATGATTACCTGAGATCCATCAGGCAAAAATGATGCCTTTCTTATGGGACAATCCTCAAGAAAAATGCTCTGAATTTTGGTATTCCGTTTACCATCGATCTGAAAAAATCTAAGCCTCCGATCCAGCCCAGTAGCTAGCAGTAACTGAGCATTGCGATGAAACTGAACCGAATGAATAGGACCATTAGATGGCTCCTCTGCATTAGCATCTACAAGTCTTGAGTATTCAAGAAGACCGGGCAATAATTTACCACCGCTCTTCTCTACAAGATTGTCACTCGTTCGAAGGATATCATCAATAGAATCGACATCATCATAACCATCGGCCATAACAACTGCATTTTCATCATCTGATGATAGATCATCATCATCACTACCACCACGGGTTTGTACATCAAGTTGAGCCCACTCAGTGCTTGGATTTAGCTTTGCATGTTGAGCCCTCAGTCTGGACACATACTCGGAGCCTGAAATCGATTTCTCATCCTCTTCCTTCCTCAATTTTCTCAGTCTACTAACATTAGTAATATTAACAGTGGCCTTCTCCTCTTCCTCGTCGATCCAGACTGGTTTTCTTTGCTGAGGTTCCTCCTCATTAACACTCTCGTCTAGGAGCCCAAAATCACCTTCATATGCAGAAAGGGAGCTATTTGCAGAGCGGTCCATTATATACAAAGCAGGAGCTTCTTTTTCCTCCCCACTCAAACCGTTTACCTCTTCATGTTTCCCAAATTCAACAGGGGAATAAAGTGATCCAAATAGAAAGTTTTCAAGGTTCTTCATTTCCTGTTGTTGTTCTTTTACCAGTTGTGCATCTTCTTTTTTGTGTTCTTTCTTTCTCTTTTTTGGCCTAGTAGTATCTGCACCAGACATTTCTACATCACTAGCATCTAGGTTTCTCAAAGGAGATGACGAGCCAACGATTGTCTCCCCTGTAACCTTCTCAAGATTACTAATTGCAGCAACACTTTGAGATATTAAACTCATCTTCCACTCAGCTCCTGCAAAATCAACCATATCGACAGCTGAACCAAAACTCGATAAGAAGTAAAACATCTCATAACCCAAATGCTCAGTACATCGAAAGTCCTTCACAGAATGAGCCGATGCATTATCAGTGTAGGCTACAACGGACTCAACAAAAGGAGAAACTCTGATTCCTGAAAACCCATTTACAATCTATACTACGTAAGGCACTATAGGAGATTTTGCCATCTACTTTTGAATGATATATCTATTTTGCCATTTTTATTTCATTTGAGGATTTTTACGAGTGTTGGTTAATCATGAAAATCAGAACAGCCAACACACAAACCACGTCCCAATTTGACGCATGGCTGCTTTCATTTTCGTTACTATTCGGCAATTCTTATTCAGAAAAGAATCCTCCATTCTTCAATTAAACAAGTTTTAATTTGTGTTACTCAAGTGAGAATAAAGACATGCATGGAGATTGGGATAATACCTGTAGCAACAAGGGAGTAGAAAAACAATGCAAAACCCTTAAGAAGGAGGAAACTACGGTGCCACGGACGGAAGAAAGACAATGGCGGCGGCGACACCGAGGTGCTGAAACGGAGGAGGAGAGGACGAGGGCGTGAAGAGGGAGTGGAGTGGAGGGGTTAGGTTTTCCATTCTTTTATTCTTTTTTATTTTATTTTACAAATGGGCTCAGTTTTGTTGTATTAACAAAAAAAAAGGTGGGCTGGGTGTCACAATCATATTGCGGATTGTGACATTCTCCCCTACTTGATTTAGTCATCGTCCTCGATGACTTTCTCGAGCGCGTTCGCCCCACCTATTGTGAAGTTCTCCCCCACTCAATCTCGGCATCGTCCCGATGACGATCCAACTCTTTGTCTGTTGGCGACTTGACTCGCTGGATTTGGTTGTGCTTCAGAANCTTGTTGAAGGGCCGGGTAGGGCCCCGGGCCTTAACCTCAAAAGTCGAGGTTTTGGAAGGAATTTGGGCATGCGGTTCAGGAGTTAAGTCCGTCCATATGAAATATGAATGCTCGCCAAGTTTGGTGTCAATCGGACATGGGACGGACAATGCACGACACCGTATGACATGGGACGGACAGTGTCTCGGGACTCTCTTCATAGTAAGGTTGTGACATTCTCCCCCACTTAACTTAGTCATCGTCCTCGATGACTTACTCGGGTCACAATCATATTGCGGATTGTGACATTCTCCCCTACTTGATTTAGTCATCGTCCTCGATGACTTTCTCGAGCGCGTTCGCCCCACCTATTGTGAAGTTCTCCCCCACTCAATCTCGGCATCGTCCCGATGACGATCCAACTCTTTGTCTGTTGGCGACTTGACTCGCTGGATTTGGTTGTGCTTTAGAAAAATCTTCTATTGTTGAGCACCTGACGATCTTTTGTCATAATGCTCTCCCTGCTGACGTCTTATGCCAACTTGGGACAAGTTCGAGTGGATGCTTCTGACTTCTCTTTTGTCAGGTGGCACCACGTTCTGACTCTTGACTTGGTCAGTTGTTGTGGTGAATTTGTCCTCACTTAGGCTTGTTCCTTTATCTACGGTATCCCCATTCGGACCTATTTCTGTTGTTCGCCCATCTTGGACTCGGCCACCGAGACTCACAACGTAGACGTGACTCTTCAGCGTTTGCCATAGTTGTGGGTGAGGCCGACTCTCTTTGCAGACACTCACCAGACAAGTATGGACTTCAGAGGGCACTTTTGCCCTATTTTGGCCAACTTGGCCTCAGTGTGTGCATCCTCTTTGGATCACATAAACTAGTGCACCCCTCGGGGTGGGGCTCGAAAGCCCAGCCGCGACACTCTTTGGTTGCGACCACTTCTCCTATGAATTAATTCACCCCCTGGGGTGAGGCTCGCAAGCCTGGCCGCAACACTCTTTGGTTGCGACCACTCCTCCTATTGAGCAAAGTCAACTCTTTGATAGTCCCTTCAGTTGTTGGCGCTAACTTTCGGCCAACTCTTTGTATTTTGTCACATCGTGTGACTACTGTTGTGCGTGAACTTCCAGCTTGTTGCTCACTTCTCGAGCGGATACTAGTCTTGACATCTGTTGGTGGAGTCATCCACCCTAGGCACAAGGTGGTGACTCAAGGAATACACGTGTGCTCGTATGTCCGAGCACCTTTACGGGGTGAGAGACTTATTGATGTTGCTCTCCCCCGTTCGAACTCAGCTGCCTCTTTGCAGCAAGGTCGTCCCCCCATAAGGACTTACATTGTATACGGCTCTTGCACTCGGCCGACGTTTGTCTTTTCTTGGCTCTCGGCTTCTCTGCTTGCAACCACTGACACTATTCCTCCAATGTGAATGGTTCTTTGGAAGGCACCGTCATGGTGCTTTCTGTTTCATCTGGCTTGTCTACTTCGAACCTGCAAGCTCTTCTCAGGTGAGCTTGGTTTTTGTTTGACGGGTAGATCTTCCCATATTGAGGTGTCGACACACGACACTAATGAATTTCGGGTAGTCTTGGCTCAACCCCCAACTGATTATAATTCTGACCGGCAACTGTCCTGCCCATTACGGCACTCTTGACACACTTGCAAGGTCTTCGATCAACTCTTGGGTTTGTTTCTCTTGACTATCTTGCCCGACTAGACACACAAAGTGTGGCTCTGATACCAACTGTCACGGTCCTACATTCTTGATCGTGCGGCGTCGTGATCTATACACGCTCACGACCAGCCTTAAGGGGAATTAAGCCCCATTATATTTTTCGCCCCGGCTTTGTGGCTTCGTCAGACCTTAGGCGAGGTTTGCCTTCGCCAATCGAACATCGCTTGTGCGGAATCCAAGCTTGTTCAACCACACACGCCGCCTGTGCGTGTATGTTCAATCATCTGCGACACATTCGACTTGCCTCTACGCTAGGCCAACCCATTCGGCTCGACCTTGCCTCTGCTCGGGCCAAGGTCTCTCAATACAACGTCGCATCTCATCTTGCCATCTCGATCCCCATCGACAGGTCCATATGTCTTGACGCCATCCCGAGTCTCGGGATGTCGTCGCTCATCATAACTCGTTCGGTCATGTCATCGAGAATGGGCCCACGTGTCGTTCATCTCATCGGGACTTCCTGAACATCCATCCATCCGGGTTCTATCGAGGCATAGGCCCTCCCGTGCCCATGCCGAGTCATTTGCGGATACCGTACCGGATAGCGGGTGTATGTAGCAACCTCCAACACGCGGGCTAGGGCGCAATACCGGCACACCCGTGCCGTCCGGTATTGTCCTTCAAAAACCCATTTCAAAGGAAGTCGCCCCGAGACACTCGTCTCGGCACGCTCGCCCACACTGTGACACACGTATGAGCCACAGGGTAGCTCACTTAGGCCACAGGGCCCAGGGGTGGTGGAGAGCTAACACCATGGTACCCCTATAGTACATTTTGAGCCATTTTCATTCTACCAGGAGTAGACATGATTTTCGTGAGGTGTCATACGGTGTCGTGCATTGTCCGTCCCATGTCCGATTGACACCAAACTTGGCGAGCATTCATATTTCATATGGACGGACTTAACTCCTGAACCGCATGCCCAAATTCCTTCCGAAACCTCGACTTTTGAGGTTAAGGTCCGGGGCCCTACCCGGCCCTTCAACAAGCCTATCTTGTCCTTCATGTCTATGCTGATGTCTCTGTTATGCTTGGGTCTCAACATGTCTTCAATGCCCACTTTGCGTGGTGGTGTGTTGGATGATGCATCGTCCTCCTCAATCGCATCATGACATTCTTGTACGTTGGCCCGCATATGGCCGGATGGGCGTCTCTTGAGGGACGCCCCCTTTGCTTGTCATGGCGTGAGGGTCACAACCTACTCTCTTCATAGTAAGGTTGTGACAATGAGCTCTTTTAACTAATAATAATGATATTATTATTATTATTAACTTTCAATAATATGTCTTTTTTAAAGATCAATAAATGGTTTTAATTTAAGATTAAATTAAAAAAAAAAAAAACTTACAATGCTCCTCTTCTTTTAAAATTAACTTTTATTTCAATAACTTTTAAAAATATCAACCATCTACGCTAAACAAAATGCCAAGACTTGAGTATGAAATTGACCCTACAAATACAAATGAAAGATGAACATTCTCATTAGTCCATTATTATAAACCACGAGTCTACATCTTCATAATTGGAATATTTCTAGAGAACAGCAATCTTATCTACAAAGTGAAGCACGTATAAATTATAATCTCTTAGTCAAAAGAGCATTTAGCTAGAGCAAAATCGAAATGATGATGAGATGAGTATGATTTTTATTTTAGGGTATTGCAATCTCTAAAAGACGATTTTTGCATTTTTTTTTTTGCTAGAATTTTAACATATGGTAAAATGGTCAACTTTTGTTGCAAAAGGCCCAAGGGAATGAAAAGACCAACTTCACATAAACACACAAAGCAATTTAATTACTACAGAAGTAGGCCATATTGTATACGCACAAAGATACATTATACATTATATCTAATTTAAATATACATACAAATTAATCTCCCAATTTGACATAATTCATTCCAACCAACCCCATTAGCTATCTTTGGATAATATAAAGACACCGACCCATCTGTCCTCAAAACCAGACCATATTAATTTGAAACATTATAGGTGAAGTTAGCCTTTGTAGTTCTTGCACTTCTCTACAGCCCTTGGTGCTGAAACCCCACAATCAAATTAGTTCAAATATTAGATTATATGATTCAATTTGAAGTTGAAGTAAAAACAAAAGAAGGAAATGCAAGTCTATGAATCTTACCAAGTCCAACGGCTTCTTTTCCTTTCATTATGCGTAGACGCTTGCAAGATCCAACAAACATCCTGAATCATATCGAAACACAATCGTATGATATAATAAGTTGAGTATTGGAAGACCAAAACCAAGTATTTGAAATATAATGGCCGTTATGCAAGAAAAAATAAGACTTACTGCCATGGAACATCACCAACCAGCATCCAATCACCATCCCTGTCTTGATAGGTTGGAACATAATCAGAGCCATTTAAAAGATCTATTAGCTTGCTTTCATTCATGAAATCTTTCATCCCAGCTGCTTGGGATCCACAGTTTCCTTATGAGAAACATCAGAGGAGAAGACATCATCATTTGCATTTATTGGTGGGAAAGAGTTTTAGAAGTGAACAAAATTTACCAATGGTGAAAGGGCCAAAGAGTTTGGCGAGGGCATCAGAGAGTTGTTTGTAGCTGCTGTACCTGCTGAAGTCCACTTTGCGAAGATAAGGTGCTCCATCAAGGCTAACCTTCACGAACCTGACTGCTGCTGCTGCGTTCCCAATATTCTTCTGTTCATCACTAATTATTTCATCCTCAGATGTGGTGCCCTTTTGGAGGCTCAATCTGTTCTTTCTGTATGACCTTATTGGTGGCCACCCCACAACCTGTCCCCTGCAAATTTAAAAGTTTACACCAATAACAACCTTCCACACTTTTCTTCTCCTACTTTTATCACCCAAAAAAAAACCTTTATCCAGCCAAATATATTGTAATATGTTGTTAGTTAAGAAAACCAAGGCCAAGTCTCATGTATTTGAGGTCAGAGCAAAGGAAACAACGAGATACTTACTTGGGTGGAGGGGGCTTGGGATTTGGATCCAACCCATAGGATGCTTCTAACTTCAACTCTGCCATTGTTATCATTGTTTCAGCTGCTGTTTCATGGAATCCTCTCTTCCTGGCCATTTCTCTTCCATTTCCAGGCAACCCCAGCCTCAGCTCTGTCTCCTCAAACGACATCGTTTCCTTCTCTCTCTTACAGGAGCTTTGAGAGCTTGGTGGCTGTGTGTCGTTCTTGGTTGAAACGATAACCACAAAGGTAGTGTATTTTAAGAGGGAATTGTTAGGGTACCAAAATTAATTGATCTGTGGTTGAGCTACACACATTTTAACAGATATCCATAGAATGATCAAAATCACAGCAAAAATTCTTGACATTATTGGTCATAAATTCCATGTAGCTGAATACCTTAAATGCATGAACTTGATATGCAGAATAAATTTAAAAGAGAGAAAACAGTAATGAATATTAAGGCCACCAAAATTAATGAGATAAGAATAACAATAATTGACGGGAGGAGTAGTGGCATTGCAATGATGGGTGTGAAAGAGAATTGTGCGGTACAACAAATTTCCAAATTGAAGAATATGCATGGCACTGGGCCTCGATAGCAACCCTACACATACCTCCAAACAAATTATTCTTCAAAGTCCCATGCACAGATAGAAGCACTTTTCATAACTTTAATGTAATACTTTCATTTTGGACCATTGGGGAAAAGGTAGCCAACAATATCGAAGTCTTGTTTGTGGTACAAGATGTACCATTATTAATTGCTTGAGGATCGATATTCATACCTAGCTCTACCATTTGCTTAATATCTACTTGGTTGGTTTTCTTTCATTTTCCTTCCAACCTTTTTCTTTACTTATTTTATCTTGTTGTACCTATGTTATACTCTCTTTGATACCACCATGAATGAAAGAGATTTTATACTTAAAACCCGACACAAATAAGGCAGATAATGTATTAGAGGTGTTAGGACAACTGTTGATGAGAAACTTGATCAAATGGGTTAGAGATTTTGGGAGTAGGGCTGTCTCCTTCTCCAGATTGTTTGTGGAGTTGGTGTAGTTAGGAGCACCTTTAGAAGAAGCGATTATATAGAAACAGACAACTTTCTTCTAATTTTGTGAACAGAGCATTACCACACAAATGGATAATGTATACCAACAACTAATGATTTAAAATCAAAGTCAATATCAGAACACATAAATGAGGGACATAATTTTGATATAGATAATGCATTCAACATGAGAAAAAGAATTCACCAGCTCAATGTTGCCTAAAAATTTCAGTCTTCCCAAGAGGAACATCCGGAACAACAAGCCCAGCAAGAAAGTGCAATGTAACTACAAATACATTCATGAACAGGATGGTTGGGAGTGAAGTTAAGAGGAATGTTATCTCTATTGGCACAAGGCCTTTTAGGGAAGCCCAAAGCAAAGTCACGAGAGCTTATGCTCAAAGTGGACAATATCGTACCATTATGGAGATTCGTGATTCCTAACCGAACCCAAGGGTCAAAAAGGCGTTGCCGGGAAAGGGTTAAACACTTTCCACAGAGCTTTGTAAACCAAGGGTTATCATATATAACATGCAAACCCCTAGATTATCAAGTGAATGGAAGGAAAATCTCAAATCTCAAATTCAAAAAATGGAAAGAAAATGATGATTATCAAGTATTCAACCTGGGTGTAGTCCAGTTTCGATTCTCAGCGGCGGCAGTAGTGAGCTCACATTGCGCCCGCGCTCGCTTCGTCTCAAAATGGACATAAAGGCAGCCATTGGACAGCCACTGCTTTGTCGATTTGGGAGAAACCAGGATAAATTTTGGCGGCTAAATGCGGTTTTATATGCTGAATTAGTTAGTTCGGTTTTTGTTTGGTTCGTCAACAAAAATTGACGGATGTGATTTAAATATATTTCCAATAAATAATTTCCATTCTATTTTTATTAATGTGATTTAAATACAGCATTTTGTTTTTGTTTTTTTATTAATGCCTAGTGAATTCTTTGATTTAAACTTCAATGTTATACCTTTTGAAAAATTTGAGATTTGTTCTTATCAATTCCCTCTTCATTGATTCCCTCATCCATATTTATTTATTTATTTATTTTATTACTATTAATTTGTTCAAATCTAAAGCATATTTAAATATGGTCATTTAATGCGGAACAATTTTCAAATCTACTCCATAATTATATCATTACTAATTGACCCTCAGTTGTTTTTTTCTTTTAATTATAGCCAAATTTAAAAATCTGAGATGCAATCATGCAAGAGGAGGGTGGAGGTGTGTTCATTCAGATCCCCAAATCTGTGCGTGCGATCGGGGGAATAGAGTGTGAATAGCGCAAAAAAATTGAGTTAGACCGATACCTTTTACCTTTGCTTTGCTTGGCTTAGCAAAAGGGGCAGAATCCTTATGTCTAAAAGGAATGTGCAGCCTGCCTTGCCTACTTCCAATAAACCTCTCTTTATCAACATTTCCTCACACGCAGATGTGTATTATTTAGAACTTAACTACGTGAAACAAAGAGGAAGATCATCAAGTTGGGTCTCTCTACATATATATATATGCAATGTATGCCCACGTTTAGCTCCCTACTTGTAGTTTTAAATATCCACTCATCAAATGAATTAACAAAAAGCATACTAAACTTGTAATTTGATATTTATATCATATACATTTCCTTTTTTTCTGAAGGGTGGAGTAAAAAGGATAAGCTGCTACCTTAAAATACGGTAGCAAGTAACCCAACTATCATAAAATCGAGAAAAAGAGAGTTACCCGATATTGGGCAAGGCTCTGCTTTTTCTGTTTTTTCCTTTTGCTTTCTTGTTTTTAAGACATTCCTGAAATAGAAGCACGTCAAGCAAAAGTAAGACGAGAAGAGAAAACTTGGAAGACATTTATATCGTGGAAGATACGTGGGTACCTGACTTGGGAAACTTCAAGGGATTAGTTTGACCCATGATACTAAGAACAACAAACGCGTGGCAGATCATCGCGCTGGGACGACAGGATCATTAAACAAGTTCTTCTCCCTCGTGATGCAGAGGCCATTCTTAATATCCCCTTTGGAAATTGGTTTGGGAAATGGAAATGAACCTTTCCTTGACTACTTCGGCATCACAATTCAACAAAATAGAGACCCTTAACATGTGGAAACCAAAGTCATTCTCATCTTGCAACTTCGGTAAATATTGTTAGTTCTTGTAAGATCCCTAGAGAGAGGAACAAAGCTGCCAGTGAGTTAGTAGCTTTGACATTTTCTTCTTCAGTCTGGAAAAGAGTTTTGTAGCTTCTGTTTTGTCCCTCATCCTCGAGGGGGGGTATAGTTGTGGCTGTTGGTTTGGTTGCGTTTCCTTCAACCATCTGTAGTTTCTACAAAAAGATATATTTTTAATGTTTATAATAGAGATATGAAACAAGGTTGAGTACCATTTCAACCAAAAAAGAAGGCTTGAACATCATTTCAGAAACAACAATTAAACCTTCTGCACCGGCCAACAATGAGGTTTTTGGTGGGATGTCTCTCTCCTGGTGTCAACATTAAAGTCTAATGTTGAAATAACCTTCATTCTATCATATCTCCACAAGGTTTAAGACCACCAAATTCAATTCTGAAGTATAAGTCAAGGACCCACACTAGATTTTTCTTTTTCTTTTTCTTTTTCTTCTTCTTCTTTTTCTTTTTTCAAAGACGCGTAAGAAATAGCATAATAAAAATCAATACATAATCCTATTAAAGTAAATCAAGTCTAATTGGAGAAAATAATAACAATAAACCAGAGGAGAATAACGTAGTGCAAATTTCAAGGTAGAAGGTAAGCTGATTCCTATTGTACAAAATAGCAGAAACGACAACTTTTAGAATATTGAACTATTTAATAACATAACCTGTTGAAACTGGATGGACATAAAGTCATTCTTTAATTAGGTCAGTGGGCACAGCCAGAAACCCAACCTACCCACTCAAATCAGAAAGGGAGGAGGTTAAAAAGTAAATGTAATGGGGGACTTTTAAGAGCGACAGTGTTTTGCTTAAAAAACAAAACAAATGGTGCACGGGAAGTCCATTTGAGCAAAATAGTAATTACGGTATAGTTCTGGGCATGGCTGTGAGGAAGCAGCCTATAATAAATGTAAAACCACCCACCACCTCCTAGTACCCTCCTTTATTTTATCCTTTTTCAGCTATGCCACCCAAATTTTGCAAACGAAAGTTCTGTTTCTTAGCCCCACTCCCACCTTCCCTTTCTTTGTTTGCTTCCACAAAAATGGTGTAAGATCCTTAAACCATGGGGGAGGGAAGGAAGTATGGAGTTAGAGGCCCACATGCTGAACAGTGAATTCTACCCCATATTCATCAGTAACCAACCTCAGATTATACATATCTAAACCATACCCCACAACATCATCAACTTCAGAACACCAGAAAGCTATGTTCAACTGAAACAAATTTGGTTTTCCCTTCTCTCAACCATTTTATATCTGTGCACACATTTCTAAATATGGCTAATATTTCTGAACTCATCCACCCAAGACAAATAGATAAATCATTAATGCTAATGAACTATTAACAAAATATTATAGACATTAAAGAGACTCAGGAGAAATGAGGCGTATGGTCTCGTAAATCAGGACCTGGAATCATTCATCATTATATCACACTATCTTCCAGCTGCAGGAGGATGGAAAGAATATGGATATGTCAGAGGGGCCATTTTATCTTCAACATAAAAAGGAAAGAAGAAGAATTATTAACTCACCTCACGGTGCTCGAGGCAACAAGGCTTTATGTAACCTTCTTCAATCATCAAATCTGTTCCTGCCAACCTCAAGAACAAACAAGATTTTCAGCGCTGGAATATCAAACCCTTGTTCCCTGAAAAGAAAGTCATTGAAGAATAATAGTCCAGAGAGAGAGAGAGAGAGAGAGAGAGCGGAGGGGGGATTGAAGGAGAAGGCTTTTACAAACTTGATAACTGTCAACTATTCACGCTTCAGATTTTATTGATACCAGTAATATCCAAACCCAAACCCAAACCCTTACACAAAAAAACAGAAGGGAATTTGAAGGTTAACACGAGTCACCGTTGGTAGGCTGTATATAGCTATTTGTTTATACGGCAGTCAAAAACTCAAAAAAAGAGAGAAGGAAAGAAAACCAAAAATTTCAAGCCTAGTCTTCAATAACCGATGCCAAACCGGTTACAATCTTAAGATTTCTAACCCCAACCGATGAGCTTTTCGGCTTAAGCTCTGGAGGCTTCCACTCTTTCACAACGGCAGCATTCTCCACGAATTCGTTATGATCCGTCGATTTCTCAACGTCGTGACTGTGCGATGGATCAATTTGGATGTTTTCAAGAGGATTCTTCGACTCAGGATTAGAACCCAAAATCGCCAAGGATGATGCACGACTATGAGGAGAGAGCCACTTCGCTTTGACATACTCGGCTTTTCTCCATGGCGGAACTGGCATCCCCTTCTTTTTTAAGCTCTGTTTTGCAGCCTCTGATACGATTGATACAATCCTCTGAAGCCGACAAGCCTTGCCGACGAAGATGTAAGGAATAAGTTGGAGGATCGATTTGTAGCTTTTGGTTGACCGCGCAATTTCGAATTCTGATCGGAAGTCGATGTCTATCAATAAGCGTTCTCCTTCGATAATTACGTCAACGTATTCATAATCACCTGGTACATCAGAAAAAACGGATTTCAATCAACTATAATCAGAAACAATCAGAGTTCAGTTGCCTAATGAAATTCAAATTTAAAGAGAAGAATAGACGCGGCCCGGTCCAAGAATCCTAGGTTTTCTCCAGATTAACCAAATTATATAAACTTCAGGAGAAAAAGGAAAATGATGGATGAACCGCTCGAATTCAAATTCAAAAACCTAATATTTTCCCACAATCAACAAGAATAGTAAGTAAGAAATATACCGGCTGGATATGAGGGCGACTTTTCCCAGTGAGATTTGCAGATTGAAGCGTCGTATCCAAGAGCCAGCAATCCATTAGTAACAATCTCCCTTGCTAAGTTGTCTTTACGTTTGCAGACCTTGTTCTTCTCTACGATCCTGGCAGTATCCGCTAATATGTTCCTCTCATGAACGCTCGAACAGGGAATTAAGCTCTGTTCGAATATGAAAATGTTTTTCAAAATGATAGAAACAAGAAACATTTACCATGAAGGGAAAAATAAAAGAATGAAAATCCACAATTCAAACAAAAACAAACAAAAATGATCTGTTGTACCTTCAGAAGTTCCCATGCCTCACCACCGGAAGAAAATTTGGAATCGCCAAAACCACTTTGTGGATCAAATTCCTCGTCGGAGCTGTCCGTATAGTTTCCATTAAAGCAGTTGCAGCGACTGCGGCCGCACCTAGACCCGCTGAATTGTTTCTCATTGTTGTCCTCTAAGAAATTCTGGACCATATTTGCCAAGCATATAGAGCTAGGCTCTAACTCAGAGAATTCGTCGGAGCTTTCCTTGTTGACGCTTAATTCTTCAAAATTGAGTTTCTCTGCGGAATTTCTCAGTACGTTTGGGAACTGTCTCTCAAATAGCCGCTTCAATTTCGACTTCGCGGCCGGCTTCACCAACTCGAAGCGAGCTGCTTCGTCGGTTGTGTCAAAATCGATTGGCTGGATTTTCATTTGAAAAGGCATGTTGAGAGCAACCAGCGACCGGTAATCTCTCTCGAGCGAATTTAAGCACCTCCACAGATAGTCAGATCCCAACAACAATTATCTTCATCATTTTCCAAAATTGAAGCTCGTATTCTTCAATTCCTTCATTTAACTCAGGATTCGAGAACAGAAAATTGTGTTTGCAGAACCAATTAGAAAAACGATGTTATACTAGGAAGACGGGAAATGTGAGTTCCACAGCCTAGAGTTGGATTAGAATCATCACCGACATCTCTGAAGCGTATCTCAATACGGATATCAGGAAATAAAATTGACACAGAAATCCAGAGTTTTGCCCCCAAAACTATATGTACACAGACGAATTTGAGATAAGCTCAAAATCAAAATCCCAATCCCTATGATTATATTGTAGTTCCTTTTCTAGTTTTCTAAACAGAATATGGAATAACTTCAAAACACGGCCAAGTAAAGTCGCTTTCGTTTGCGGAAACCAGATACGGGGAGAGTGCACAGGCCGTATCTGCAACGCAAGCGACCCTCAGAAACTCCATAATTTCCGGCAAGAAATAAAGTTGCGGGCGAGGTACAGCATGGAGGCGGGTAAGAAAAACGTAGAAATGAACTCGGCTTTGAGTACTCTCTCGGCTCTCTTTCAGTGAAGGATGGAAGAGACGCAAGGCGCGTTTGAGGACCTTAAAAAGAGAAACGCGGGGGGTGCTGAGTAGGAAATGTATCCACGTGGGATTTCCGACGTGGCATTAATACGATGTTAATTACTCCAAGGACCACGTGTCGGGCAATCAACCAAATTGCTTCCACGTTATGTTTAGATGACGATGGTATGTGGCAAAAAGGGTGTAAAATTTGAAAATGAGGAGTTTAGCAGCAGGCCCTCACACACGGAGGCGTTCACAACCCCCACATGATCCTGTGGCGTGGGCGAAGGGCAGCCGAAGAAAACCAACCAACCACTCCAGTGAGGTTCTCGTGTCGGTGCGTAATGACGATAATAGCCTCCGTCGTCCAGAGAGAGAGGGCTTAATTATGTCTGAAATGCCGACCAGAAGGCGGAAGGAGGAAGAGGTCATTATCGAGTTCCTTGTGTTTGAATCATAAATAAACAAATAAAATAAAAACTCTAATTTTGTATACGTCCCCACATTATCCATTTCGATTTTTCTTTGTTTTTTAGAATCCAAAAATAAAAGAGAGGAAGGGTGGGTCCCATGTGAGCATCAGGTGATGGGCTTACGAAGGTTGGAAAGGAGTGCATTGGCGTTGGGTATTAGGGTTGGGGCAAGTGAGATGGTTAAACGGCGTCGTATGCACGTCAATGATCTCATATCATGCCATGGATTGCATCAAATAAGTTGTGTGGTTTAATGTAGTTAGTATTTATATAACATTAAAGACGTGTTAGGAGAATATGGCAGTAAATAAGTTGGTAGGAAATAAACCAATAAATAAAAGAAGAATAATAAGCAAAGTATTTGTAATAATTTGGGGTTGCTTTGCTTAGTCAAATAATAGAACCGAATATAAGAAGTTGGTGATGGATGATGGTACCATCACTTCACATCTTTCCTTCAAACCAAAAACCACGTCACACGTGTCCCCCTCTCTCTATTTTCTTCTAAAACCAAACATAGAAAAGTTGGAATTAATTTATCCCAAACCCAAATCCCCATCCCCTACATAACAATGTAACCACTTCCCACTCCCAATTCCATTTGCTTATTTTTCCACAAAACCTGCAAACCAAATTAACTTTAAATCTGAAAAACTATATTTGGACACTTTCAACTATACTTAGAATGAAAGTCAAGTATTTTCTTTTTTTAAGTATTGTTAAATTAATAAAACTTATGCATGTTTCAATCCCTTGCTAATTTTAATACAACTTTTTTAAAAATAGTATCATGAAGATCGAATTTAAGGGCTTCACGAGTACTTCTTCTAGTTTTGTATTTTTTTTCTTTCAATATAACGTATGAAATATATGTCCGGCTACGCTTTGATTTGCTTCCTTAATGATTAAGCAATCCAAAAATGGTAGGTCATCCCTATTGTTTTTGTAAATGTAGTAATTATTATGTGTGTTTGTGTGTATAATGTTGGGATGAAAGTCATCCATTGAACAATAGCTAATCAACATATTTTTGGTCAAGTTTTTGGGTGCTATCTTTTTCTTCATAATTGGTTGGGACTGTTTGAAGATGAAATTTAGACTTCATACCAATTAAATTTATATCTGACCGATCAATTAATTTTTAAAAAACTGAAAACTTATTCGTAGCTAAACTATTGCACTAAAAATTTATTCCATAAAAAATTAAAAGTAGTTCACTAAATTTATAATATAAAAATAAATAAATAAATTTAACCTACCTTTTTACGTCTCTCTATTGGCTTGTAATTAAAGAGGGAAAAAAAAGAAGCTATAATTCCTAATTTCCCGTGAAGGGTTTGCCTTTTTCCCCACTTTAGGTGTTATTTTTTTGACATTGGATAAAGTAGGGTTAATAGCTTGCCATTCAATTCCAAGGTCCTGTATATATATATATATAATAAGTGAATATTTACGCTACTTTCTCCTAATATAATTAATATTTAAAATCAAATAAAAGATAACTTTCACCGACAACTTTATTGCCTATAATTTACTTATTCATTAAATGATCAAATCCTAATTTTTAACAATTCCGCATAATAACATTCAAATTTCAATTACATGTTACATCAAATTTAAATTAATGAATAAAAAGAAGGTGAAGTCATCATTTTAAAATGGATGGTTTGGGTTTTATTCTATTTTAATGTTTATACTTTACTTAAAAAAAAAAAATTAAACTATACGATAAAAAAATAAAATATTTATTAATCTCTCCTCGACCAATTTTAAAAGAAAGAACTGGATTTAAAGATAGCTGAAAATAATGAAACTGAATTTGAAGAAACAAAAAAGTAAAAATAAAAATTACACCCAAAGGAAGAGATGGAGAAGCACCTAGAAAACGAGATTTATTTAATAATTATTTATCTTTTATATATATATATATTTGTGGGGTCCATCAAGAGATCGAGAACCACGTTTGTAGCCATTTTAAGTGCACTCGTGGTTCGTCTTTTTTGTTTGGGGAACGCATTGGGCCCCACACCTTCCTAGTACGTAACAAGGATGGATTCACATTTTTTGCACAACTGCTCCCATATGATATACTTTATTATCAAATTTACCCCTTATCTTTTTACCGCAAGTCTCTTGGCAAACCCTAATAATCAAAAATATAAATAAATAAATTGTTTTTAAGTTAACTTTCCATTCGAGTGTATGTTTAATAAATATACAAATTTTATTAAAAACGGCGAATAATTTAGATTATACATTAGAACGTCATCTTAACAAAAGGTGTTTAGAATAATAGAAGCAATAAATATGTATTTGTTGATTAAAAAGAATAATTAATGAAAATAGGTTTGATAATGATCAAATTTCAAAACCCAACAGTACACTAATAAATCAAATCAACTTATCAAGAGCTTTTGATTCAATAATAATAAAAAAAAGTTACTGTATTCTTTTCACTGCCACGCCACCACTCTTGATCATGAACATCTTTGAAATTTGATAAAATTCCTTGACTTTAATCACCAACTTTTACTTCACTTTTCTCTCCTTCACTTTAACCTTCCAACAACTTTACTTTAACCTTCCAACAACTTTACTTTAACCTTCCAACTTTGCTTAACTCAGGTTAAATTAAAAAAGAAAAGAAAAGAAAAGAAAATCTTAAAAAATAAAACTTTGGAGGTTAGCTGTTGGAGCCAGGGAAAAGCCCAACCCAAAGTATAGTTTAATATGGGTACCCAGATGGGCCATACTCCACAGGCCCATCGTACGAGAAATGGATAAAGTCAAGGGGTGTTTGTGTAAATATGAAATTTGAAATTTTCGGACTTTAAATTCCCACCAAAACTAAACCGCCAAGACGAGAAAGGAAGGCATTGAAAAAGCAAAAGCGATCCAACAACCGCTCAAAATTCACTCCTCTCATTCCTTCTCTGCTTCCACCATCTCCAGGTCTCCTCTTTCTCTCTTCTTTTCATCTCCACATTTTGTTTCTGTCTTCCATATACTAAACGGGGATTTTACGCTGCTCCAGATGTTTATCTGAATGCTTTCTACCATTTTGCAGGTTCAAAAATGGCGGGAAAAGGCGGCAAGGGGCTTTTAGCCGCAAAGACTCCAGCTGCTAACAAAGATAAGGACAAGGACAAGAAGAAGCCCATCTCTCGGTCCTCCCGTGCTGGTATACAGGTGTTCTTTTGAATTCTTACTCTTGCCTTTTTTTCCTCCAAAATTTGGAAGCAATTGAAACGTCGAAGCATGTTTAATTTTTCCTCATCTGCTGAACATCTATAAATTTCGAATGATTTTGATATTTTACTCGTATAAGGACATTACAACGACTGAGATAAGGTTATGTTTATGTTGCTGTATTTTGCGATCTTTGTTCCTTGAAATTGTTTCTGTGATAGCATTTTTTATTGATACCTAAGAATTTTAACATGGGGCTCTGAAATATTTTTCAGTTCTTGGTTTAGGGTAAGTGTAAGAATATTTTTCAGTTCTTGGTTTAGGGTAAGTGTAAGCTAGTTTTTTATAGGTTGGGCTAACAATTCGCAATTCAAATCCCCATGTAGTTTTATTTTTAAGCTACATGTTGTTGAGATTTGTACAATTATGTTGATGTATCTGCCAATGTGGATCTGTGTTCCTTAAATTTGTACTACAATACAATTTTTTGTTGACAGCTTTGAATTTTAATACGGGTCTCCGAAAATTCTTCTAATTATCTGCTTTTGGAGGGATGTGCAAGCTAGTTTTTGTGGGTTGGGCTGAAAATTCGCAATTCACTTTTTAATCTACTTGTAGTTAAGCTTAGTACGATTATGTTGTACCCTTTTTTATTGACAGCCTTGAACTTTAACATGGGACTCTGAAATCTATTTTAATTTTTTTTTTTTTAGGTGAGAAAGTGCAAGCTAGATTTTTTTTTTTTCTTTTCTTTTTTTGTAGGTTGGGCTGAAAAATTCTGAATTAAAATGCTCTAGTTTTTGAGGAACATGTAGTTAAGATTAGTATAACTAACTATGTTGATGTATCTACACCTTGTGATCTATGTTCTTCGAACTTCGACTGTATTGCCA
Source organism: Cucurbita moschata (assembly GCF_002738365.1). Taxonomy (NCBI): domain Eukaryota; kingdom Viridiplantae; phylum Streptophyta; class Magnoliopsida; order Cucurbitales; family Cucurbitaceae; genus Cucurbita; species Cucurbita moschata. The sequence goes on from NW_019268579.1 coordinate 885,234, forward strand.
TTTTTTGTTGACAGCTTTGAATTTAACTAGTGTTTTGTAAAAGTTTAGAATTCAAATGCCCATGTACTATGAGTATTGTGATATTTTGTAGTTAACATGTGCTTTGAATTTAACTAGTGTTTTGTAGTTAACATGATTTCATTGACGTTGGTGTCTCTGAGTATTGTGATATTTGTTCGTTTAATCTTTATTCCATGGGGCTCTGAAATGTAATCTTCTGTAAACTATTATTTGTTTTATGCCGAAAGTGTAAGCTAGTGTTTTGTGGGCTGGGCTGAAAATTTACAATTCAAATGCCCTTGTAGTGTTTTATTTGTAAGCTACATTTGGGTTGAGTTCAAATGATTTCACTTAATTTGGGGCCTTGAATCGCACCAGTGTTGGGTCACTTTAACTTATGTAATCTCCGGATTGTGGGGTTCTAGTTCCCAGTGGGACGAATTCACAGGCATCTTAAAACAAGAATATCTGCAAATGGGCGAGTTGGTGCGACTGCTGCAGTGTACCTAGCATCAATTCTGGAGTATCTGACCGCGGAAGTGCTGGAGTTGGCTGGAAATGCGAGCAAGGATCTGAAAGTGAAGAGGATCACTCCAAGACACCTTCAGCTGGCCATTAGAGGAGACGAAGAGCTTGATACCCTGATCAAAGGAACCATTGCTGGAGGTGGTGTGATTCCTCATATTCACAAGTCCCTCATTAACAAAGCCTCCAAGGATTGAGACATTCACTTGTATCACTAAGTAGTTTAGCTTAATCTTCAGACATTTACTACTGGCATCCAAGGATTGACACATTCATTCCTTGCATGCTTTTGTGAAGCCTTGTTATTATTTTCCCTCTTCCTTCTTTTGTGTATTTGGACAAGTATATTTGTTCAGTGTAAGATTGTTATGTTTTGTTGGATAGTTTTTAATTTACCTTACTTTCTACAACTTCATATCTTCATTCTTACTACCCTACTTCAATGCATATTTGAAGTATATATATACTTTTTTATTATTTTTGAATCTTCTCAGCATATCCGTCCCAAAAGAGGATTTTTCATAGAAGATGTCAATTGATTCTTCAAAATAAAATCGAAAAGGACATTGTTATGAATCAAAAAATGGAATATTTCGTAAGCGGGAAAGAATATTTGTGTTGGATAAAGCTAAGAATGAGTTAATTCCATTATTTAAAAGTACAAACCCAAATCAAATGGCATCTTTCCAAAGCCGGGAAGAATATTTGTTTTGTATAAATCCAAGAATTAATACATACAATTCATAATTTTTAGAGCATTATTCTAAATCCATAAATTAAATGGATATAAATATAGTTGTCATTTTTATGGTCCAAAGCTCCAAGCTTGAAATCATCTTATCTTCCATTGCCTGTATAAATACAACCACGCCTTCTTCTCAGCCCAAACTCTCATTTTTCTTGCTTCTTCTCTCTCTACAAAGTTATAAAAACACTTTTTTTTTTTTTTTTGTCTCTGCAAAAAGGAAATGGATGTAAAATTAATTCAAGAAAGGAGGGTCTTTTTGGGGAATTGGGGAAACTTGAGGGGCAACCACAAAAGAAAGTTGAGAAGGAAAACCACTTGTTGTGTTGCAGTGCTCACCGGAGCGGCAGAGAGAGGAGGAAATGAAGGAACGAGAAATCTCAATACGGTTTATACAGATAATTGGTTTGATAAGTTGGCTATTGATCATCTATCTGAGGCAGTACAGGCAACTTCAGGTGATTCATTTTAGTTTCCTTTTAATAAAATGGTAAAATGGAGTTATGGGGTAGGCCATATGTTTGCAGGTTGGAGAAGCAAAAAAAGTGGATATGAAAGCTTGGTGGAAGTGGCAACAATGGCGTCAAGAAATTTGAACCAAATCAAACAAAGAGAGGCCATGATTGAGGCACTTCAAAGGGCGTTTCCAAGGCCAATACTCTCTTTGGTAAACCCTCCTTCATTACCATATTTAATACCCTTTTTGGATCACGTCTAGTTTTTTCATTCTACTCAAAGTGCAGATAAGAACATTGCTGCCACAATCCAAATTCGCCAGAGAATATTTTGCCGCATTCACCACTGTCTTCTTTGCTTGGTTAGTCGGACCCTGCGAGGTAAATTTACCCGAAGCCCCTTTCACTTCGCGTGGGATTCAAGAACATTTTTTTTTTAAAAAACTACTTGATACGCAGGTGAAGGAATCAGAGTTGAATGGAAGAAGAGAGAGGAATGTTGTTCATATCCACAAGTGCAGGTATCTCTGTCTCGTATCAGAGTTGTATAATTATTATTATTATTATTATTATTATGCTTCCTCTAAGCTAAGCCCTCTGTACTTGCAGGTTCTTAGAGCAGACAAACTGTGTTGGAATGTGCATTAATCTATGCAAGTTTCCAACTCAGGATTTCATCAAGGATTCTTTGGGAATGCCAGTGAGCATGATCCCCAGTAAGTCTCCTCACTAAGCTACACAATCACCAAACATTTGCAGCAACCAAAGCAGCGTGTCTTCTTCTTCTTTGCAGATTTTGATGACATGAGCTGTGAGATGAAATTTGGAGAGGACCCACCAGCTTCAATCGAAGATCCAGCGCTCAACCAGCCATGTTACAAACTATGTATACTCTTCTTCTTCTTCTTCTTCTTTACCTTCACGTGGCATGGTAATTCAAAGTTAAAAAAATGAATTCTAACCTACTTCCTTTACTCTTTGGCAGGCAAAAAGAAAGAAAAACACGACACAGACAAACTGAATCAGTTAAAGAAAAGAGACGCAGAAAGCAAGATTTTTGAATCACATCCATTTTAGCTCCTAATTGTTTTTGTTTTCAATGTTTTCACGAGCGCAGGAGAAGCTCCGTTCTTCTTCTTTTTCCTAGATTTACACAACTTCGCAGGAATCTGGGTTTCCTAGTGTGTCCAAACACGAATATGATTAGGCTAATTTGAACCACAAATTACAAGGACAATATTGATGATAACTTCTAATTCTCCTACTTTTAATGACTCATATTTAAGGTCCCTCAAATAAGTGTGTTTAATAAACTATTAAATCTATATAAAAAAAAACATTTAATAAATCTACGTTTTCTGAGCTTAATTTTATATCTATAAATTTCAAGGCCCAAATGAAACAAGCAGACCCCATATTGTAGGGACTTGGGCAGGAATTGTCTTTAGCCCATTGAGCTGCTTCCACAATAACTATACAGATATCAGCTGAGCTAGGTGTAGAAGTAAAGTCCTGCCAACGTTTCCAATCTACAAGGAGCGAAAAAAACTAATGCACTAGTAGTGCTGTAGAACTAGACATGATATTAATTATCACCAAACTAAACTATTCTTGGGTATGAGTCACTCAGAAATCCAAGCCTCGGTGTTCGAAGATGTCAATTAGTGTCATATATCTCACACATCTTCCAAGTTTTAAGGGAGCAGAGCCTGCTGTTCAGAGAATCCAGCAGCCACAATCTGGTGAGCTTGGGGATCCTTCAAACCAGCGATCCCATAGTGGATTTACAACACCATTCAGCCTGTACACAAATTAAGCTGATTCAAAAACGGATCCAGATGGATGAGGGCGGGCGTTGTGTGGAACTTACACAGGCAAAAGTGGGTCTGATTTGGTTTCGATGCAGGGAAGCAAACTGAGAGCACGAAAAAAGATCATTTAAAAATTTGTATTCAACCTCATCAAAATTCTTTCTTCTTTCCCTCATCAAAATTCAATTGCACAGCACCAGAAATGAAAGGGAAAAAGAGTAAGGACTGGTTGACTCACTCTTTGCATACAGATGAGATGTTTCCCATTTTCTCAACTTCCTCCAACTCTTCCTGCATCGAAATTTACATAAAAAATAAAACATTTATAACACAGTTATCAACTCGATCTGAAAGGGTATATCAAAGTAAAAGAGGAGGAATCACGGCTTGTTCCCAGCTCCTTGTTATGTTAGCCAAATTAATGATACAAAGGCTTTAAAGTCGATCTATGGCACGAAGGAAGACTAAAAATAATGAAGAATAGGCTCGTTTGGTTAATTCTAGATCTTCCCCAAATGAAATTAAGTGACAATTTTACCTTCAAGAATGGAAGGTAAGCAAAACGTATACAGCTACCTCAAATAGGCAGCTGCATTCACAATCAAAAACCAATACAAGTACATAGAGGATTTGGAAGCAAAGTTAAAAATACCCTTCTCATGGAGCTATTAGCTGATTTTAGATTCATAGATAGTAGATCGCATATAATATTACTTAAACGGGAAATAAGCGCTTCAAGTCTTAAATTCTGCAATTATTGAACAATTCATCAGATGATTCTGTTGAAACCTCCAAGGAATAGCAAATAAGCCTAATTTCTCTTCTTGAAAAAGAAAAAAGAAAAAAAAAAAACATTGCCTTGCTGTTTTACTTACTTCAGTTTGTTAACATCAAAGGGAAAGCAAACAAGCCTGATTTTTCTTTCTATCGCGGCTTACGGTTTTGCTATTACTGAATCTTTTCCTAGAAAAGGAGCCATAATTTCCTTCGTGGTTTGAAATTTTCATACAAAGATCAAAAACAGGCAAATGCTGGAACTGTTGGAGAAATTAGAGAAAATGCTGGAAACAAACAGCAAATAAGTGAACGTGGGAGAAAAGAGGTGAACACAAAACCTGCAAGTATCTGAGTTCCTGTTCAAGATGCTTGAGCTCCGCGAGAATGCGATGCTTTCCTCGTGAGTCAACGACGGTTCCGACACCAATTGCAGGCTGGGGGACGAGCTGTCCATCGAAAGACGACGCCATTACCATAAACCAAAATGGAGCTCCGCAACGCACTGCTTACACTAACGGCTGAACCATTCTTGGACCTACAAATCTGATCCCACAGACGAGAAAGAAAGTAATTTTGGTCTTCTTCTTGTATGTGGTTTCCGTTTGGGTTCTATAACTTCCCACGCACAACTTTAAGGAATAATAAATTTGAAGTAATTTTATGTGAACTCTCTTGAAATTCTGAACATTATTCTCCCTTTTCTAATTCTTGATCTGAAAAATTAAAATACTGCAAATCAGAAACAAAAATGGGAATGGGCAGATGTATTATTTATTTATTTATTTTTCTAATAATGAGCAAGGGTCTAGAATCTTGGCATAAATGGTTTTTATTAATTTAAAATATACTTTAAAAAAAAAAAATTCAATTTATTTGTTATAAGACAGCATACAAAAAGGCAATTTAAGAAAATAAGTCGTTTTTCTTATACGAAATTTGTGTGAAGCAAACAAGGAAGTAGCGCCACACATTTGCTCGCCTCATTCGATTCTCTCTCAACTGTCCGCCTCACTCTGCTAAGCTGTTGATGCCGTAGCGGTAAGCTCTGCTTTCCCCTTGGTCGCTCCATTGACATTATCGACTCTCTCACCTTAGAGATTCCTTCACGCCTTTGCATGCATGTACGTTAGCGATTCACTTCCACCCAATTTCTGGTCCATACGGGTATACTAGTCGATTTTTGTCGTTGGTTTTCTTGATAAGTTTTGAAACTATCCATCGTTTTTTTTGTCAATTCTCACAATCTTTGCCTATTGGATTGTTTGTGGCTATAAATTATGGCTTCTGCAATGCTAAATGGAGCTGAAAGCCTCAAACTCACCAGAGGATTGGTTCCGAATGGATTGGGTTTTTCGGGTTCGAATCTCCATGGGAAGACTTTACCCAAATTAGGTCTAGTTTCCAGTTTTAGGTGTTCCAAGGTCGTGTCCATGGCGCCCAAGTGTAATCTTTCTGCTTCGCGGCCAGTTTCTCAGCTTAGGTTCATTCAGCACAAGAAAGAGGCCTTCTGGTTCTATAGGTTCCTGTCGATTGTGTACGACCATATCATAAACCCTGGGCATTGGACTGAGGATATGAGGGATGAAGCTCTTGAGCCTGCAGATCTCCACAATAGGAATATGATTGTGGTGGATGTTGGTGGTGGTACTGGTTTTACCACTTTGGGGATAGTGAAGCACGTGGACGCCAAAAATGTAACCATTCTGGACCAATCGCCTCATCAGCTAGCTAAGGCTAAGCAGAAAGAGCCCTTGAAAGACTGCAAAATTATTGAAGGGGATGCTGAGGATCTTCCATTTCGTACTGATTATGCAGATAGATATGTATCTGCTGGAAGGTGAACTGCTGAAACTCTACTATGGGTTTTTTTGTGAATGTTGTTTTGTAATGTGTAACTATGTATGTTGATTTACTGGTTGGAACAGGGGTTTGGAGGATCTTGTTTTGAGTGAACATTCTAAAATAGAAACAAATTAGAATATGAAGTGAGTCATTCCCATTTGAGCAATAACTTGTTTAAAAATTTTGTATGTGGCTGATGGTGGATTGGGGATCAATAAAGCTCAAGTCTAACCGAAGGAATCTGCAATTTAGCCTTTTGATATAAGGAGATTATAGCTGGAGGACAGAGAAGTCGCTTTTAGTACAAGGGCTGCGTGTGTTATATGTTTAACTTTTTATATGCGAGAGAAAAAGGGATGTTGAGAGTTTTAATGGTATCTCTGATCTTGTTTTCTGATATCTCCGCTCAGTATTGAATACTGGCCAGATCCACAGCGTGGCATCAAAGAAGCATACAGGGTTCTCAAACTTGGAGGAAAAGCATGTTTAATTGGTCCAGTGTACCCAACATTTTGGCTGTCTCGCTTCTTTGCAGATGTGTGGATGCTTTTCCCAAAGGAAGAAGAGTATATTCAGTGGTTCACAAATGCTGGATTTAAGGACGTCCAATTGAAAAGGATTGGTCCAAAATGGTACCGAGGAGTTCGTCGCCATGGTCTAATCATGGGATGTTCCGTGACTGGTGTGAAACCTTATTCTGGTGACTCTCCTTTGCAGGTAATTCTTTTCTTCATTTTCAACTTATGCTGTAGGTTGTCGCAAGGCTTCTCATAAAGCATATCTGAATTGCTATTGTGTTATAACCATTGTCAAGAATGACAGGGAGCTGGATGAATTGTTTTTTTACCTATTATGTGGTTTCCATTGTTAAAAAACCCCTCACCAACACACACACACACACACACACACACACAAAACAACAACTGCAACAAAAAGTCAGAAATTCCTTTCCTGACTACCATCTGTCAGGAATTGTGTGCTCGTACAAGTACATTCTTGTACTACTTCTTTGCACTCAATACTTGCTGCTTCCTGAGTAGTTTAAAGAAGGCAATTGAAGAGACCTAGAACGATAATGAAAGGATTTTTCAACTGAGAGAAATAGTTTGTAATAGAGCAATAATATGGTATAAAATTGCTTATTTATTCTTCTGTTTAGACGCTGCAGCTGGTTAATTAAAAGTGTTCTCATCTCAAAGATTCTTAATCAGAATTCTGTGAGTTTTGACACTGAAATTCAGACTTCTGGCTCAAGGAAAATCCAGATGGTTTCCGTTTATTATGATGCTTGAAACTTTAAGTCCTTGACAAATGAGGGTGAGATAGAGATTGAACCTTAGTTTAAGTGCGAACTTACTACCTTCGGTTTGTATTTGACATGTTTGCATATTTTATTTTAATTCCTCCAAATTCATTTCCGTTTACATATTAGAACATGGCTCATGCTACCCCAAGACTTTTTGGGATTCTGCTTTGCACCTTTGCCTGGATCCACCGGAAAAAACCAACCGGTATATTTATGGTTTTCATTTGGGTTCAGTTCTTGGAAATCAAGACTCTTAAATGTGAACACTCAGTCTAGCCACAAACAAATATTGACCTGAACATATGCAAAAACCAAATGCATGGTTATCATATGGAATCAGTTCTTTGAAAACGTGACTTGGAACATGTACACTGAGTCTAACCACAAGAATTATGACTTGGAACATGTACACTCAGTCTACCCACAAACGAGTATTGACCTGAACATATGCAAAAACCAAATGCATGGTTATCATATGGAATCAGTTCTTTGAAAACGTGACTTGGAACATGTACACTGAGTCTAACCACAAGAATTATGAACATGATCATCTGTCTGAAGACTTTGAGAACATAAAATTTGAGTGATGAGATCTTTCACTATGTCATAGTAACCATTGTTGACACAAGTGTTTTGTCTTTGTAAGTTTGTTTTTACTCTAAGATTGGCTTCCCTGAGCGTTAAATGAATTCCTTTGCAGCTTGGTCCCAAGGAAGAGGATGTATCGAAACCTGTAAACCCGTTCGTGTTTCTTGCTCGCTTCCTTCTGGGAGCCATGGCATCTACATACTATGTGCTGGTTCCCATATACATGTGGATCAAAGATCAGATTGTTCCAAAAGGTCAACCAATCTGAGTTCGAAAGAGGGGTTGAAGCTGATATTCTACTCTTGCACATGCAATTTTAGTTTGCAAGTTGTGTAGTACTGTTTGTTTCTTGCTGTTGTCCTTTCTACTTTGACAATAAATTTGAATACCCATCAGAAATGTGTATGATTTTGATTGGAACTTTTGCAGGGATCAGAAAACTTCCTTGGAATCAATTCTTCCAAATTAAAGCTCATAGCGTCATCTTGAGGTCAGAATGACTTCGGGAGCCATCCGAAATAATTCCGACTCAGAGTTCACTTTGGTCTAAAATAATTGTGCAGACATATATTCATGCATACATTTTTGTGTGGATTGTCATTATAAAAATTTGAGGAGGATAGATTAGATAGTAAAGAAACAATTTTAATTTAGTACAGGGAGATCCGAAGACTACGGCACTTATGGGTTGTGTTGAAGTATGGACTGGACACTTTTATAGGGCCGAATTAATTAGTTGACCCCCAGAAATGGATGGGGGTTGGGGGTTATCTCAATTGCATGCAGTTGAGCTTTTATTATTTTATTTTGGTCCAACAAAGGCTGTCAATCTAGAAATTTTCTCATTCAAAGCGGAGAAATTTTTTAGGAGAAAATTGTAGTCTTCTTTAAGCTCGTTTGACTATTCCAAATCTCATTGAACAATCAACAATATTATTCTTTTCTGGCTCACCAACATGTATATAAGACTATGTGGAGTCCCATTGCATTACACCTCCTTGGTTTTCTTCTTCTCGTTTTCGTTTCTGCTAATTGTTCACAACAGCGACCCAACTTGTAATGGCGGTTGAAGCTCTTACTGAAGATCAGATTGCTGATTTCCGGGAAGCCTTCTGTTTAATTGACAAGGATGCGGATGGTGGGTTCATTCTTCTCTCTTCCCCTTTGCTTTCGCTTTTGCTTTTGCTTTTGCTTTTGCTTTTGCCCACCTCCTGTTTGATGTTTTTCCTGAATTAAGCATGATGCTGAAACTTACATTTTATTCATTACACTTTTTTGGTTCTGCGAAAGGAGGATATACTTGAGGATGGATGTTCTGTTTTTAATCAGTACTGGGTTGTAATAATCTCAACTTTTACAAGTCAAAATTAGATTTAAAGATTCTTTGTGAGAAAGAAGTAGTTATATTTTTGAGTTTAGAAAGAGTGAAGGCTTATAGTGATTGTTAAAATATGTTGGTGGGGATATTTGCAGGATTCATCACTGTGGAGGAGCTAGCGGCAGTGATTCAGTCATTGGATGGACATCCCACCAAGAATGAAATTAGAGATATGATATGCGAAGTGGATGTGGACGCTAATGGGACGATAGATTTTGATGAGTTCCTGAATGTGATGGCAAGGAAAGTGAAGGTAAAAAAAAGAAGAAAAAAAAAAAAGAAAAGGAAAACGCAAAGGGTAGAAATGAATTGTGATAGGGATTTTAGTGTGCATGGAGGCTGAGGAGGAGTTGGGTTTTGCAGGGCAATGTGACGGAGGAGCTAAAAGAGGCCTTCAAAGTGTTTGATAGGGACCAAGATGGTTATATCTCAGCTTTTGAGGTAAGATTTCAATCCATTTCTGTGTGAATACTGAATAGGGTCTGATAATGCTTTAAAATCTCCATTGATTCATTCATTGTGTGAAATTAATTAGCTTAACGTCTTACCGAGAAAGTGAATGTGCAGCTGAGAAATGTAATGATAAATTTGGGAGAGAGATTGACAGATGAGGAGGCTGAACAAATGATTCGAGAGGCGGATTTGGATGGCGATGGCAGAGTGAGTTACGAAGAGTTTGCCAACATTATGACAATCACTTGATCCCATCTCAACATCACTAACAACAATCTTTCATTCATGTTTGTTCATACCATTTGCCCTCACTGTGTACCAATAAAGTTCAATGATAATAATAATTTATTATCGTCTTATTTTTTTTATGACTTCTAGCTTCAATTTAAATTTCTATGTTTTTAAAAATATTTTTAAACAATTTGACTTAACATGAACTTTGAAAAGAAAAAAGAAAAAAGAAAAAAGAAAAAAGAATAATAATAATTTTATCCTTAAAACTTGACAGTAGTATCAGTCTTAACCATAAACACATAAACACAGTTGATCAAAATTTAAGTTTAACTTTGTACCAAAACTAAGTTTCAAATAAAAAAAAACCTACAATTTTAATAATAATAATAATAAAAAATTAAATATTAAATATGTTTTTTTAACTAATTAGATATATTCCAAAAATATTTTTTTGATAGCTTTAAAAGCAAGGGTTCAGGTTAGATTTATATTTTCCCTTGTATTGTCCCTAAAAATTAAAATAAAATCTCTCTGTTCCAGAAGTTTAACGTGGACGGTGACGATGAGCTTTCTGAACCCTCCGATGATGGAGCCTTCGCAGCCCCAAAATCCCGACGACTACTCCGCTGCTACCACGATTATCACCTTCCAACGTCCAATTCCTCTTCTTCGCGGACCAATTCGATCCGGTCGATCTGAAAATCCATCGGCAGGTCCGTACTTGCTTGCATTTAGAGATCCTCAAGCTTGGAAATCTGCCTACAAAATCTGCGAGTCTAAAATCATCGAACAATGCGAGGCCGGCGCGAGGATCGGTTGCTCAATAACTGCTATCAACAAATGCAAGCGCCCGTGGTGGAGTTTTTTGATACAGTCGAAGAAAGGGCTGGATTTGAAGGATAGGGAGCTGTGCGAAGAGCGCGAAATGGAGGCTTGTTTGGCTGGCGCGAAGGAGAAGTGTGTCGGTTTTGCGAAGGAGAAGTGTTCTAAACCGTTCATGGAAGCTAGAATTGTAGCGAGGGGGAGAAATATAACAGAGAAGGAGGCGAAGATGTGGATTTGTTGGGCTTCAATGGCTGATAAAAAATTTTCTGTCCCTTCGTTTGAGATCGGCCGAAAGATTTCTGGAGTTGGTCTTGATAAGACGACTTATCGGGCTAATGAATTGTTTGACAATTATTTTTCTTGAATGGGTGCTAGTGACGCTGTATCATTTAATGGTTGCCCTTCATGGGAGGATTTTGATAGTAAACTCTGTGTATCGCAACAAACATTTGATATGAAGGATTTTTTTTTTTAAAGGTCCGATCTGGTGGAGCATGTACGGTGGACGAACAACTGCTGCAATGGTTCAATCGAAGATGGACGATATGAAGGTATATTTTCCTTATTGATTGTTTTCGGGAATTCATAGACAATTGAATTATATGAAATCGAAGTTTCTTGATAAATCACATTGTGGTTTGGCTGTGGTTACACGTTGATGACATTGTTTTCATGATCAAATATAGAAATACTGACAACAAATGGCATTCTAGGACCTCCCAGCAATCTCATTACTAAATAAGGATGCATAATTGTGTTTTTTTTTTTTGTTTTTTTTTATTTTTTTTTATTTTTTATAGGATTAGGATGCATAATCGTAGCAGTATCTGTTGTAACTGGCATAGTATTGATTATTGAAAACAATATAATCTAATCGTTCACTATTTCATTGCAGGACAGTTTCTTGCATATGCCTAATGCTGTTAAGACGGCCAAACATACCACAATCTACGGGTCAGTTTCTTGGAAATTCCATGGTTCACAAGCATTTATTTCTAGTGATTAAGTGACTGGTGTAGGGAATAATAATGTAGTGTCGGTTTGATTACACTTATGTCTAGCTAAATTAATTTTAGTATATTACTTTAGTTAATTTGGCAATTAATTTCCTTGAAATTTTAGTCTTTTTCTTCCCAATTCTCTGTACGGCTTAAAAATGCCAGACTGTTCTTAAAAAACCTACGGAAGATGATGAATTAGAAGAGCTCCTTCTATGGAATATTTTGTTTTCTTTAGGATGGATATCCTATTTCTTTAATAACTTGAATATTAAACTTCTAAGTTCTTTAAGATGATATCAAAGTAAGAGTTTGGGAGTTTGAATTCCTTTACCACTATTTTCTAGGTGTGGATCACATGAATCAAAATTAATAGTCAAGCATAATAGCTTGAGTTAGGCTTTTTGATCTAGTGCTGATTCAACAGTCATCACCACATAAAAACCCATCCTTCGTGATGAAATCCTTATTAAGTGATGACTACGGCGGACAATGCATCCAAATTAAAGCAGCTGCTCAGTGCATAATTTGATTCTGATCCTTTATGGCTGCTGTGATTAAAGCAATGTGAGTTTGACGAAAATGGTTTGCTTGAATAACTCAATACTTACTATAGTCAATTTGATTGATTTAGATTGTATGGCAGATTGATTGGAATTTATGGAAATTGATACTCATTTCCACCTAATAACTCAAGGTACAATATATATGTATGAAGATGATAAATAATCGAGATATTTTTGTGAAAATACATTGGTGTAGGAGCAATTGTGTGGGAAAAGGTATAAATGCTTGTTATTTAAATACGATGTAGGTTTTTCTTTTTATTAAACTTTAGGATAAGAATGTTTTTTCTACCAACTTTGTGAAAGAAATGTGTCTACATACAGAAAAACGAAAAAAAAAAAAAAAAAAAAAAAAAAAACCCTTGAAACATTAAACTTAGCTAAGAAAACTCAAACACCTTGAAACATTCTCCTATTTCTCAGGTGTATTCAGACCTACCCGTTTGGCATGCTATCATAGTTTCAATGCCTCGTCATGACATTTGGACATCTTTGCTCCAAGTGGAAACTAGAAAATCCCTTTTTCAGCGACAAGGAGGCGATTGAATGAATATGGCACCCTCAGTTTAACTCACATTAAATCAACCATTCGCCGTAACGTTAAAAACCAACTTTAAGGCATTGTTCTTGGAGACTCTGTAGTAAAGTTGCAATAGACCATCACTATCACTTAGTCGATTGGTTTTCTGAAAACTAATGAGGAAATTATGAAAATAAAGTTTAAAGGTTTGGGCAGAATTTGATGCATTAATTTGGAACGATCTCCAAAGAGAGCTGTGGATTGGGCTCAACCACTCCCACTAGCCAGAGAAGTTTACTTATTTTGGGTCGGTATCGGTTTAATATGCTTAGTATGGTGAAGTTTGAGGTTAAGAAGCCTAGAATTGCATGATGAATTATAGGAAACGAGTGTGGTTGAGATTAACAGCGGCAGAGTTAAGAGAGAGAAAAGATGGAGAGAGAGAAGGGATGAAAAGGTGAAATGAGCTTATTAAAGTGATTGAAAATGCATACAAAGTGAAGACAAGAATGGTAGGAGGGCAAGGAAAGAGTGTAGCTGTATACTGTTTCAAAAGTGGAATATAGGTTTTCTCGAGTCCTTCATTCAGACAAGCGCCAAAAAACAAACATCCACAACTGTTCATGTTTGGGAATAATGGAATATAAAATGCCTCCAACACACATGGAAACAGTATTTCTAACATTTTTAATACCCTTTTTTTCTTTTAATACTCCCTCTGGAATAAAACAAAAAAATAATCCCATTAAGATGAAGTATTCGAATCACAGTCCCACAGGAGCTTTTAAGATGATGATATATAAGATGGAATACTTATATATACAATACAATACATTTTAGAAAGAAATGATTTCTAAAAAGTTGAAAGCAATAAGCATGGAGAAGGGGAATCTGGAAAGCACCAAAACCAAAACTCTTTGGATAAGAGAAATTCTGTGACTCAAAACCCCAACAGTAACCAAAGCTGAAGATCAATCTCCATTGCTCTCGCCCCTAACTCTTCCTACGACTAAATTATAAATTAAACCAACCTGCAACACAAGAGAATGAAGAAGTGTGTTTTTTTGATATACAGGAATTGGATGAAGCACACAGCAACAAGAAATGAAAATAGGGGGGTTGGGGTTCAATGATGGGGAGAAGAAGGGGGATTGGAATATTCGTGATACCACCAAAAGGTGAAGCTACCATATGATCTGATCTTTCCTTGTGTGAAGAGCAAGAAGAAGTTTAGATCATGCTGGCAGCTTCAACTGCTGGTGATGCACGGCAGAGTAAGAGAGTTTGTGATGTAGTAATTTGAAGGAAGAGGAGGGCAATAGGTAAGGGGATATAAATAGAGTTTGTTGCTGTTGATTATTATGTGATTGCAAGGTTTTGAAGAAAATGAGATGGCAGAGTGGCAGTGGTCCAAAGGTAAGACAAAATTGAATATTATGAAGCCCCACGCCATTCACCAGCAGACAAGCTAATGTGTAGCTCTAAAATTTACCTTATGACTTTTTCACTTTATGCAGCTCTCTCTCTCTCTCTCTCTCTCTCACATTCAAAAATCTTCCATGAAATAGCAAAGATGAAGACAGCAGAACACAAAGTTAGTGAGCAGTCTCTTGGGGACCATGTGCATGGCTTCTAACAAACTTTCGGAGAAAGAAATACCCACCATCTTAAACCAGCCAAATCATGCATGTGACTCTCTCTCTCTCTCTCTTACTTTGTTGGTTTCTGTTTTGTTTTATATATTTCTTGTTGGGTTTTTCCTTAACGGCGAGTGAGATCTATACTTTATCTTTATTAGCAAAGGGGGATGCCATTTGCTGGAGGATTAATAATTGGACTCTAAAGTTAATACCCAACATGGACTAGTAATAATATCATCTTTTACGACCACCGTGAGATTGCCTAGTAGTCAATAAAGTCAGGTAAATGATAAAGGACTTGGAGGCTCAGTAGTCAATAAAGTCAGGTAAATGACAAAGGACTCGGAGGGAATGGGTTTGTGTATTAGTGATAACCTCTCTAGCTAAGATTTAATGCTCTACAAGTTACCTTAGGAACCATGTATGGTCGAATGATAGTCTTGTAAGAATAGTTTGAAGGTTGTGCAAGCTAGATTCGAAATACAATACTAATAATAAGATCATCTTTTACTCTAATCTTGTATAATATAGAACCATCTGGTGCGGGCCTTATTTATGTGTGTTCGTTTTCCATGTACTGTTAATTCATATTATATGCGGATGAAAACGTAGATGAAGTTGGTTTGGCTTTATGGTTGTGACATTGACATCCTGTTTCTTTCGATGTTGTTTTGGTTCATAATTTGGTTGGTTGAGGTAGATGATGATGTCGCTCAGATCTCATCCCCAAATAAGCATCTGTATTGAAGTTATCAGAAAAAGTGGAAATGTAAGTATTCTGTACCAAAAGTTTCTCCAGTTGGGTTTCATCCAATCCACCCCCAACCACTTCACATGTGTTTTTTGAATTTTTCTTCTAAATTGCAAATCACTCTTTTTCTTGCATCTTCTGTCCGTGATTTTGACTGCTTTTGTTGCCCAATGTTTCCCAAATAGTTCAATAACATTAAACCAATACTCTGCTTTGCTTATATATAAAATGGTTGCTTCTTTTTAACAAAACCATATATTGGACTATTTTTAGTACAAGTTATAAAAATGATCTATATTTTAAGCTATTTACCCTTTATTTGTTGATTGTGCAAATGGCAAATACCCAGGAAGTGCCCCGTCATTTTTCAGGTAAAGGTAGGGTCCACTTGTACTGAGGGCGGCAGCATCGCGAGCAGAGACTGACACGTGCATAGAGTAGACTCATTTAAATTTTTAGTCTTAGGTTAGAATAGGTTGTTTTGCATTTCATTGTTTTAAATTATTTTGTCTTTATTTTTATTTTCTCTAAATTTCAGTATTTCGTTTCTAAACATGCTCGTAAAGGATGAAACACTTACAGGGCATTCAGGGAGTAATGCTCGGGGTTGGTATATTCTCGTCAAAATCATCCCACCGGAGCATGTGAACTCGAGGTGGGGGCTCAATCTCGTCAGTCTCCCAGATTCCAATCATGTCTCTACTATCTGTTTCCCTCTTTTCTCTGGCTGGCGAGGGAGGGATCCCAACTCGACAATGGCGGCATAAATGCTTAATATTTAAATTATGATGTTAATTAGCTTCGGAAAACACCTCAAACAAAGTATTATTTGAACCCATTAACTTTACCCTTTCCATTACACAATTCTAAAATCTTACTATTGAGAGTAAATAAATGTTTTGTTTTGTTTTGTTTTTTACCAGTGATTTTTACCTTTTATCCTAAAATTGAGTGTTTATTGGAACATTGAATTTCACATTTTATCTTAGATGTGATCCCATCAATTTTGATAATGCCATTAAATTAACATTTGGCACATCTAGCACTGCCTTTCCCACGGAGAAAACTAGGGTTTTATTATGAAAAGGAAGAGAATATATATATAGATATATATATAAGAAAAATTGAATTATATATAGATTTTAAAAGTATAATTTTTCTGCTCACAATTACTAATCCAATTAAATTTGAGGTCGAGTTTCTATTTATTTGAGTATGAGTTATGGTAAGATTTATAAATAAATAATTTTTCTAAATAAGAATTCAATATTAAATTAAAATTTTTAAAAATAAGAAGGTAATTTATCTAATTTTTCTAAATACGAATTTAGTAAACCATGTTACTGTAGGGTTTGAAATATTTGCTATAAAATTTATTTAAAAAATTAGTTTTACTTCTTTTAATAAAAAGAAAATGGCCCGAGAAAGGGGAAAGGGGGCGAGCGGGAACTGAAATTGGCGCGCTGGGCTACGTCTGTGCTGTGCTATGTCTGTGCTATGCTATTGTTGTTGTGGCCGTTTGCGGTAAACCAGGAAGAAGAGGTTCCAATGTTGACATCTCCTTCAACCCCTTTTCTCATTTATACCTCTGCTCTTCTCATCTTCAGGCTCCACCCTCTTTCCACAATCATCTACTCCTTTCTCTTTTCTTTTTTCCCTCTTAGCTTGTGTGGAGAAAGTAAGCAATGGGAAAGGAGCCGCTTCAAGTTCTAAATGCACTTGATGTTGCCAAAACACAATGGTACCATTTCACGGCTATCATCATTGCTGGAATGGGATTCTTCACTGATGCATATAAAGGAGGCACGGAAGAGAGATTGAATTAGATCCACCAGAGAACAAATTTGTTGGATGTGATTTTTGCATGCATCTGGAGGTTGGATGTGGAAAGAAAGTTGCATTTGGTAAGAAATACAGGCAATGGGGCCTCTTCGGATCTTAACAAATTTGTTAGCCTCTCGTGCTCTTCTGCTCACGCCTCAGCTTAACTACTTCCCTCATCATCCCTTGCTTAGTTGCTTCTCCCTTTCAAAGCTACCAAGCTCTCCAGTCTAAAAGTGACAGATTTTTTAAGATTTAAAATGTTTGTAGAGTTTTCTTTTTTATATAACCAATAAATTATATAAGCATTTTCTTTTAATATTGAATATTTATTTAATTTTGAAATTACTCTGCTTTTCTTTTCTTCCTCTTTAGGAAAGAAGACGGTGCATGAAACCCCGCGCCCTTGCGTTCTTCTGATCTGTTTCTCCCGCGTCCACCTCTCCAATTTCCTTCGACTTTCAGTCCCATGAGTAACCATGGCTTTCCAGAAGATCGAACTAACCCAATTATATTCGATTCTTCTATGGTTTACTGTGTACGCGATAACGTACTGCTCTTCGGAATCGTCGACGTGCTTGACGGTGTACAAGGAAGGCGGCGCTCCCGCGGTATTTCAATCCCCGAAATGTCCTCTCTGGAAGCTCTCTGACTACACTTTTCAATCTCCCAACGCCCCCCATTGTCAAATTGCAATGCATCAAGGTCGACGAAAGTATCAGGAGGATCGCACTCTCTGTGCTCTAGATATTCGAATTCCCTTCCCAAGTACCGCTCTCTCTTCCTTGTTCGCTTCTCTGATTTGTGAATATGCATGTTCCAAATGGACGTGGGAGCTCTGTTGCAATCAACGTCTATTTGTTTAAGATTCCAGAAACCATGGAATTAGGAGCTTTGTGCATCTCCTAAACTTAGTCTATTTGTCAAAGGGATGCGTTTTCTTTATATTTGGGGAAGCCCATGCTTGGACGGTAATTTAGTGATGTTATTTCCTTAGAAATGTTACTCACTTTTACGAATAGGTCTCCAGGTTTCTCTTCCAGATTGCATGTTAAATATTCCTAATGATAATTAAACAGTGTGAAATTTAATCTTCAGCTCCTTTCTTAGAATGATTAGCAGCAATCAGTTCCTTAGTGTAAAGCAAGTTGCGGTTTCTTTTTTCTTCTGTTTTGGAGTCTGATATCTTTAATGTTTGTAGGTAGAACAGGTATTATGGAGGTCCCTGTGGGAATCATAGCAGTTTTTGATGGTCATAATGGAGCTGAAGCTAGTGAGATGGCTTCAAAGATTTTGTTGGAGTATTTTGTGGTGCATACTTATTTTCTTCTTGATGCCACTTATTCTGGAATTTTCAAGAGACCCATTAACTCATTTTCAAATGAGAAGGAACATGGTACCAAGTTTAATGAGTTCAATTGGAATGAGGAAATTAGTAACCGTGATCGGGAACTTGGAAGGTGCTTCTGCTCACAGCTTTAAATGTTTTCCATATATCGTATATCTGTAGCTATGGATTTAGAATCATTATTATTGCTACTATTATTATCATCTTGTGTTTCATCTGGAGACAAATCCATTTTCCAATAAAAGAAAAAATGTTAATTGACAAAAAGTTTTTACCAAAGAGGACCAATTAGAACCTTTAAATTTTCTCCTGTCCACAAACCTTTCTTTTCAGTTCCTTTTTCTGAAAAGATCTCATTGTTGCATTCTAGCCTCAATTCCCAACGCAAGGCCTTCACCCCGTTCATCAATTTAATTCTTCCCTCCCTCATAAATGATACAGATCTCTGCAAAGAGCTAGAGCTATCTCTACTTGATTAATCTTTTATGCAGCAGCATTGACTTCTACTAGATTGCAGCTCATGGCTTGAGCTGCAATGTCATACGTCACATATTTACACACGTATATATGTATGCATGTTTTGTGGATGGAGAGGGTTGTTAATATAAGAGGAGAGAAAATTAACTTAAAGGGCATCAGTTATGTTTATTATCTCAGTACAAGAATCTTTTATTCATTTGTGTTCAAGGTTTTATCCTTTTCCAGGCGTAAATACCTACTTCCAGCAGATTTTGCTGATGACTACCATTTGGAAATTTTGAAAGAAGCACTGTTGAGAGCTATACAAGACATTGATAAAACGTTTTCCAAGGTAAGTTGCATTTGATGTCTCTTTAATTTGTGTTAGAGTTGTTGCATTGGATGCTGACATAATCTATTGAATTATGAAGGAAGCACATAAAAATAATCTGGTTTCGGGTTCTACTGCTACTGTTATATTATTGGCAGATGCACAAATTTTGGTTGCAAACATTGGTGACTCGAAGACTTTTTTGTGCTCTGAAACATTTCAGTCACCTGCTGAGGCTAAAGGTCAGAAGGAAAGCTCTTGAGATTAGATTGTATTAAATATGTGCCATCCATGTGCATTGGACTGGTCTTCTTTTCAGATCGAACCATGAAACTGAACTAAACTCATTGTATAATATGGTTTCCAACTTTTATTCTTCTTACTTCTTCTTAAGTCAGTTGTCTAGAAACTAATAATTTGGTTTTGTTTGGTTCATGCGTATGCTTTTCTTTCCTTTTAATATAAACTATTTTGGTTCCCATAACATATTTCGTTTTGGTTTTCAAAACCACAAATGCATACCCTGGATGCATGGGTTCTTTGACTCTCTTGTCACTGTTGTTGAGGGTTTCCAGCCTGCAATATTTATTATATAGTATTACTGAAATATAGAATTGAAACTTGTTTTCAATACATTTAAAGACGAAAGACAAATTAACCTAACCAATTAACTATAGTCTGGTTTGGTTTGTTGTAGTAGTGTGGTTTGGTAATCTAGTGACAGGAGACCCTCCACATATCTCCACATAATCTACTTTGGACATAAACCCTCATGTCTTCGCTTTGGTTTCATCCAAAAGGCATTCCATAGATTTGTTGATTAACAAAATTTATTACGATGGCTTTAGGTTAGAAAATACCAACCTTTTCTGATTGAATGTTGAAAAAGTTGAGTCCCATTTAAGCTAAGTTTTGAAAAACTTCAGCAGCTACAAGTTCATTAGTTGAGTACTTTTTATGGTTATCATATTTTAAATGATCGGTCCATTATCTTAACAATCTTCTTTCTCTCTCTTCCACTGACCCTTAGGCTCTCGTTTTAAACTCTTGTCTGTGATCCAAAAAGAACTATCTTCTTTCTCATGTCAATGAAATCGTTGAATTGCAGCTACCTTTTTACGGTTATACAAGCAAAAAAGATATAGTGGTGCCTCACGTGCAAGGGGCTATGGAAATTCTAAACCAGACTCATTTGATGGGCTGACACATTTTTATGCCAAAGAATTGACTAGGGATCACCATCCAGATAGAGAGGATGAAAGATCTAGGGTGGAGATTGCTGGGGGTCACGTTGTTGATTGGGGTGGTGTACCTCGAGTAAATGGTCAGTTGGCTATAAGCAGAGCAATTGGTGATGTGTCTTTTAAAAGGTGAAATCTAAAATCATAATAACTATCCTGCTTTGAGGGAGCGTTTCACTTTAGTTTACCATAGATTTTGTACTTGATGCAAACATATCTATGAATCTGGGCAATGTAATATTAATAACTATGGGGAATCTATAATCATCAATATTCCTACTGAGTAACTTATTTACTTTATTCAATTATCAGCTATGGAGTTATATCTGCACCAGAAGTGACTGACTGGCAACCTTTGTCTACCAACGATAGCTATTTGGTGGTTTCATCTGATGGCATTTTTGAGAAGTTGAGCTCACAAGATGTTTGTGACTTGTTGTGGGAAATACACAATGATCGTATGTCAATTTCCAAGCATTCTCCTTCATGCTCATACTCATTGGCGGAATGCATCGTTAGTACGGCCTTTGAAAGAGGCAGTATGGATAACATGGCTGCTATTGTGGTTCCTTTAAGATCTGCTATTTCTTCTCAGAGGTTTCAGGAGGGGAGGTTTGTTGTGCAGAGGGACTCAAGTTTTCCCATATCTGGAATAGAAAAGCTTATTAAAGAGCACTCAGGTAAATCTTTTGGACCGTTAAAATTATAATGTGTACGTGGATATATGACTTACAGATGAAAGGAATCTCAGCTCATAGAATCTCCGTTTTTTGTAACTTTGAGATTATTTTATACATTTTTATATATTTTTGAACAAGAAATTGAACTTTTCATTGAAAACATGAACAAAGACTAATGTTCATAAGATATAACTCCAAGTTGAACTTTCTTATTAAGTTGAATATTCTTTTAGGTTTGTACTTTAGGTACTTACATGGAAGATGATAATCTAGTTATTTTTGTGATTATTTATATGCTTCAAATTCATTTTTCTTTTATTTCGCTTATCAGCCAATAGCTTCTCTTCCAATGCTGTGCAATTGGAGCATTCTCATCCAGTCATGTCCAAGTTCAAGAGACTATTAGTAAGGCTTAAAGAAAAAAGTTTATTTGATATGTTTTCCTTTCTTAAAGATATGTCATTTTAAAAACTAATGTAATAATTTTACTTTAAATGGCTATTGTTTTAGTTCAAAAGATGGAGGAATGGCAGATTTTGATGGGGTAGAAAAAAAAAAAACTTTCTTTTTCCTTCGAAATAATTGATTTTAATGCTAGAAGTAGTCGTTTGGAACAATTTCCTTCTTTTTTCACATTTAGCATGGACATCAAATTCATGGTCGACAATTTAGTGGGCAGTCTTATGGTCATATCATTTCTTCTTCTTTGCAGTTCATATGCGAATGTTTCCTTTTGGTTGAATATTTGAGTTGCCTTTACGTCCATGCAATTTTTTCTTCTTGATCTGTTGATAGAATGATCCCATCCTCAGTGAGGAGGTCCTTTGCACCTTTTAGTTAGGTATTTATGAATGAAATTCTGTTATGATGAAATGAGCTTTTCCTTTATTTACCAGTGGCAAAATTGATTTTTTCAGGAGGTATTAGACTTTCCAGTCTTCTCTCTCCTTTCTTTTTCTGCAGTATTTATAGCCCTGTTCACTGAAAAAACTTCTTCCTTCAAGTGTGTCAAGGTTACTGTATGCATTGTTTATGATTCCGTTTTGTTAAAATCTGGTTTATGGTCGGTGACATGGTCTAGGTTGAAGTAAGACACAATAAGCTGGGATGTTTTTATCTGTCTGAGAATCTGGATGAATACAAGGATTATTTGTTGAGGACTCAAACTGATGAAGAAGAATATTTATGTGATCTACCCCATGCTCTTCCAGAGTCCCTCAATCAGCCATATGGTAAATGAAGTTTTTAATTCTTGTTTAGTGTTGTTTTCAGGCTGACGACCAGATTCCATAAGTTTGCATGTTCTGGAAACTTCTTAGTCAGGGAAGGGATGAAGTCCTCTGTTGTAGATTATGAATCATTTTCTTTCTTCAACTTTAGTGCCAATACATCTTACGTTCTCTAATCTATTATTGGTCAACTACATATTTGAGCTGAAACGTATGAGCACAGTACAGTAGAGAAGAGTGTTTTGATTATAATGCTTAAGAAACTGACACACAATAGCTTGTTTGTATTTGTTTCTCTTCCCTTTATATTTCTCCCCGCCCTCCTTTTTTTTTTTTTTTTTTTTTTTT
>NW_019268579.1:908308-965605 GCF_002738365.1 Cucurbita moschata
TTTTTTTTTTTTTTTTTTTTTTTGTCTCATGATCGCTGGTCTGTCTAATGATTTTGAAAATGACACATGATATTTTTGGTTGGAAAGGAAGTTGCAATTTTTCTCAGAACGTTTCTAATTTTTCCTTTTTGGTATTTAAATAGATTGTTTCTTTTTTGGTTTTTCTCCTTTGGCTTGTTGTGGGAATTTTCTTTCCTCTTCATGAGTGTTTTTCCAATTCTATTCAGGCATTCTTAGTTTTCTCCATTCTGTACTGTAGCTTTCTCCACTCTTCTTCTTCTTCTTCTTCTTGCATGTTTCTTTCCTTCTATCTTGAAACTCTTTTAAGTTTTCTCCATTCTGTACTGTAGTTTCTCCACTCTTCCTTTTCTTCTTGTAGCCTGTCACTCTTAAGTTTTCTCCATCGTATACTATAGGTGGATCTTTAAATGTGTACAATGACCAAAGCTTGTGCTTTCATCTTGGAGCTAAAGATCAGTGCTTTCATCCTGAAGGCTTTGCTAGTTTTATTGGTTTGCTTGAATCAATTCCTTTCCACGATCCTGGTTCAGATTATCAACTATTTGAGCATCCACCACCTATATTGAGGTAGGATAATTTTTCTGGTATTTTTTTGTTTGTTTATTTCTTTTTGATGGAAGAAAAAGAGTTATGTTGGTAAGTTAAAGATGATTGTAAAAAACTCAAAAGGATAAGGATTTCTCGTAGGAAAAGAATTATAAGAAGTTACCCCATCTAGAACTAATTGAGGCAATTAAAAATCTAAAATCTAAAAATTTACACTTCGAAACCAGCAATGAATAAAGAATTTTATATTAACGTCGTCATAATTTCTAGTTTGTCTTTAAACCTATGGTAAAAAATGTTTAGTAGCAATTACATTTACATGACATCAAGATAGCATCAGTGATGGACCGCTGCCCATAGTTGCTTTAGAATTACTAAAACAATATTGAATGGAGGATTAGGATAGATGAGAGGAAAGGGAGTGCTCCATTTCTAAAGATTTTTGTATTGGAGTATTTTTTTTTGCATTTAGTGGGTCGATTTTTTTTGTGGACTTTTTTTTTTTTTTGGTATGTTTTGTATATTCTTTCATTTTTTTCTTCTTGAAAGCTTGGTTTCTTACAGCTTGGTGCAAATTCTAGTAAATTTAGAGTCATTTTTTGAATCCTGTTAGTCCGCTGTTGGATGTCTCATCTCCCCCTCTTTTGATAATGAAATTTCCATTTCGTGTGTATATATACGGATCCAGTACTTGAGCAGGTTTATCTAATACTACCTATATGTCTATACGGGCCTCCATCAAATGCTTGCTACCTACATGGGCCCTCATAATAGCCCTTTCACGCTTACTCCTTCCTATCTCTCCCTTCTACCCTTTCTCGTCCCTACACATTTATAATCAGGGTTTATCACAATCCTTTTTTGTGGGGGATAGGAAATGTGAAAATATATTGATAAAAAAGGCTCATTACAAAAAAGGGAGTGAGCTATCCCCACCAACCGACTTGGATTACATAAAAGAGGCCTAGTTGGCAGTGATATTCACAAGATTGTAGTTACGTAACTCATTAGATAAAGTCTACCAAGTAGAGGCAAGGACAGTCACTAAGTCCCACCCATGAAGTTGGTCGCCAAACCCTAGAAAGCTCTTTGTTTCCTCTCAAATCAAAGCCTCCATTAGGCCTTAGATACCATTGATCCCATCCCTTAAACTGAGGCCTGCCACTTGAAAGGAGAACCACCCAGTTGCTGGAGACTGCATCCTTGCAACCGAGTTGGGACACCAACTCAAACCAAAAGTATGCAGAAGCTTGACCCGCCTGCATTAGTAACTCTGCAAAGAAAGAACAAATGGTGATGATTTTCAGATTGGGTTAACACAAACGCACAGCTGGGGGAAATCAGGAAACTGTGAAGCAATTTTTAGAGCTTATCACAAGTTTTTAGTGTTTCCTGAAATCCCACCCTATTATTGGGAGTAAGGGAGCTAACTACGAGTGTTTATAATTCCTTCTTGGGTGAGTATTCCACCATTGTGCTTCCATGGACCAAACTTGCTGGACCTACAGATTGGAGGGACAAACATAACCTCTGTTTAAGATTGTCATATATTGGCCTTGCAAATATCAGTCTTAAACAGAGCTTTTATGTACTACACTGCAAGGAGGACTGAAAACCTTAGCAGAAAAGAAAATTGGTTTGGCTCGAAGTGAGGAGTTGGTTTTGAGCTAGTTTCTAAGCAGGGTAATAGCATTCTTGATGACGAAAGAGTTAGAGAAGAAATCTTGGGAACTTAATCATCAGTTCTCAATTCAGCAGACTGTCTTCAAAAGAGAGTGGCATATGTCCTTCTCTCCTTTCTCCTTCTTGGTGCTTAATGTGCAAGACTACTTCAGAATTTCAGTGTCACTTGTCTGGCTGTTGTTCTTTTGCAAAAAACAAAACAATATTGGAATTTAATTTTGGAGTGCTTCGGTTGGAATATGGTTACTCGGGGGACATCCATAGGGAGACAATAAGACATTGTGGATTGCTTTCAACTCTTCCTTTTTTTGGTCTCCTTGGTATGAAAGGAACAAGAGAATCTTCAAGGACAAACATTCATCATTTGATGGTTTTATGCATTTGGTTTTATTCAATGCTCCTTATTGGTTAAATGTTCACACCCTTTTAACAGTTGTAGTCTTTCTTCTTAAATTCATAATAGGATCCTATATACTGCATTTACGCATGTTAAACTTACATGGGAAATTTTTGCATAATTTATATCTTCCAGAGAGCACACACAATGAGCACACACGTGTATATATTTAACTGTAGACACTTCAAGATTTTAATCTTATTCCTTGTTGATATTTGTTGATATTTGTTTATAGTACAATCAATAAACTCTCCCTTGTGGTCTTTAGGTATGTGTTAAAGAAAAGATTTGGTCAGGGTTCCTATGGTGAAGTATGGCTGGCTTTTCATGGGAACTGCCAGGAAGCTTTTACTTCAGTAGGAGAGAATATTTATGATTCGTGCAACTCATCTTTTGGAGATGCCAATGCCAGAAATGGTAGATACTCTTCAAATAGTTCTCAAGCCTATGCTCTGGAGGATAACGTGTTCATCATGAAACGTGTAATGGTAATTCTTTTAGATGCTGTGATTTTCACTTATTCACTTAAGATCCCATGATGGTTCTTTTCACCCACATTAGTCTCTAAAACGTGACCTGTGGGATGTGTTTTACTTCAATCAATTACTTTCACCTGCATCATTAGCATGACAATTGATACTACCTTGGGTTAATCTAAACTAAATGCAATAAAAAAGTTTTTAAGAGAACTATGAAATTATTTAATTCTGGGAAAATTGGAAAAGCCACTCATGAAGCATGATGGTTGTAACAATTGCACTCCTAAACTTTCCAGTGTGAAAAACAAATCCTCAAACTTTGAAGAGTGAAAAAATTGGACCCTTAAACTTTGAATGGTAAAATCAAACCCTCAATCTATCATAAATGTTGAAATTGGGGCAAAAATCTTTTACATCTTAAACGGAACCTTCCTCAAATGTGTGTCAAATGAATTAATATTGAAGTTCTAGAATAAGTAAAGATATGATTACTCAAGGTGTGCTGTAGTGATGTTAGTTCTTAGTTATAACTGATCATTCATGTGGAAAGTATCTTATGTATTCAAAGGAAATCTATTTTGGAAGGTTAATTGTAGTATAAGTGTTATATATAGTGCGGAAGTTGTCTATCAATAAATGCATGTTGCAAAAATTGTTACTTGCATGATGAGTTAATGTTCATGAACAGGTTGAAAGAGGTGCTGGTGTCTATTTGAGTGGCTTACGGGAGAAATATTTTGGTGAAATATTTTTGAATGCTTCTACGCGACTTGAAGACGTGTTATCGACTGGAACATCAAACTTTGTCTTTGAAAAGTCACCATGGGGATCTAAAGACTTATTGGTAAAGGATGAATCCCTGAGTTATAAATTAGGGGAAACTAGGCAGTTTAAAAATGCTTTCCCGAATCAGTTTGGACCAAAGAGTGTTATGTATGAAGAAGGTTTAAACCATATTGTGAGATTTGTAGAATCTTTTGAATCCCGGTCTAACGAAATATGGCTTGTATTTCATTACGAAGGCATATCCCTCTCAAAGCTCATATATTCTATTGAAGATGCCGATGAGGAAAAAGTTGAACAAAAAAACCATGTTCAAATTTTACAACCTTCGAAGTGGTGGCATTGGTTGAAAACAACAGAAGCAGGACAAGAGGAAATGAAAAGTTTGATACGTCAGCTGGTATGTTCCTGACAATTAATATATTGTTTTTACTGGTCTTCATTCATCCAACTAAATTATTTCTCCTCTCAAATATCTTAGTAGCATTAATATATAAATTTCTTGTTAAATACTTTTTTTTAACAGAGAAAATTTCATTGATATATAAAATTTACCAATAGGGGCTCTGCAAATGAATGGTCAGACAAAACGATTCTGACTCGGATATTGTGGATGGACACCGATCCATGTAAGAGCATCCGTGCTTCATTTGAGAGCAAATATTGTCATCCTAATATGGATGTAGATAGCAGGAAGTGTCTTCAGAGTCCTGGTAATTGTAAAAATTCCAATTTCAGGGAACTCAAAAAAGTTATTCAAAACCATATGACTAACATGAATACAACTTTTTTCTTGAGGAAGTAAGTCAGTGTAGGCCACTTGTCTGGCATAGATAATTACGTAGCAGAGTGCTAAAGCTATACTCGCTGAAATCTCACACAGATCATATCTTCATCTCTATGGTGAGCTTGCAACGAAAATTCAATCAGTCCAATATGATCAACCCAGAACTTTGAACGTACAACGTGGCTTCTTCTATTGGTTGCAAATTTTGTCAAGAGGATGCCTTTCAGGCTTGGATGGACCAATCGTGCCCGGATGTATTGCCACGGTCATAACTAGCTCAGTTTAAATCACTGTATTTGCAGATGGATGAATCAGATAAAATGGTATTCTGTATTTTGGTGGTCGTTGGTTTCATGCTCTGTAATTATGGTAGGAAGTAGGTGCTAACCATTACTGCAGAAAGGCAGTTCAATAAAAGTTAAGGTGGAAGGGGAATAATTATAGAATGTCTGGAGCATGAAATTCAATGAGAAATAACAAATGTAAAAATTCTTCCAAGGAGTTGGAGAGACCTCGAGCTCTTGAATCCTTCTATTTCTTTCACTCCGATCTCCTGAAGAGGAATCTGAACTTTCAAAGCACTTGTACTAAGTCTGGAAATGTGAGCCCAAGGGCTACGGTTGCTTAGAGTGCCTTATTGCATCAGTTTCTACCAAGATTGTTGGAAACAGTTGAGAGTATCGTTTATGGTAGGCACATTTGATATACCTAAAGCACCAGGTTCTCAGGGAGGTATTCCACCTAATTAATGAGATGACTTCCTCCAGTTTTTCCTGTCAGAGCGTTGCCAACATCTTTAGTCACTCTTACAGGAGCCCTTTAAACTGGTAGGAAATTTAAGTTGGCAGCTAAAGTGAGCATTCCACATCTAGAAATATGAACTTCACTCTGGCCTCCATTTAGTCATTTTGTATTGCTTTTCCCCTAGTATTAACCATATGGTGTACTTTGTAGATTGCCACTGCCACAATCTCTTCTCTAGCGGCATTGATGCACACTGTCATCAATTTATGATGATTAACTTTAAGAACTGAAGCATGGCTAAGAATTTTGGTTATTTTTAATACCCTTTGAAACTTCAAGGGGGTCAATGAAATCAACGAAGTGTTGGTGATTAATGCCTCCGGTATTAAGTCTCCTTGAAGCTACGTTCTTCCCTGCGGTTTTCCTTTAAATAGAAAAGAGTAGGTAGAGGCAGGGCACCTTAATCCATTTTCTCAATTTCCCTCCAAAAGTTTTCCTCTATTCAAGAATGGCATGAAGAAAAATCACAATCTACTTTAGAAATACCTATTTTAGTATAATATTGGTGTTTTTTTTTCCTTGGACTTGTTTTTCTGTTGTTAGCCCTTTATCCTTGTCAGTTTTGGCAAGAAATACATATATCTGAGACGTTTATTTGAATTTTTTTCAGTTGATGGCTCTCAAGTCTTGTCATGACCGCAATATCACTCACAGGGATATAAAACCTGGTAAGGGAAACTGGCTATCCGATCAACTGTTTAGAGCAATATTTTGGCTTATATTCTCTTCTTACGTTTTTCTCATTGCATTTATCAGCCAAATTTCTTGTTTGTTTTTGGGTGAAATCTTTACTTTATAATGGTTAAGTTACCCATCAAAATCCAAAAACATGTTGAGCATATGGATTATGGTAAATTTAATGATATCAATACTTTAACACTCCCCCTCACTTGAGAGTTTCATGATTTTTAGAAGGCCCAACAAGTGAGAATCAGTATTAATTGGGGAGGAAAGGAAATTAGAGCAGTTCGAACTTAGAACTTCATACTTGTTACTATGTTAAAGCACCAATCAACCCAAAATTTCAAGTGAAGAGTTTTACCAAGCGAGTCCAAGCACTAGCTAAATAGAAATGGATTCCCTCAAAAGTATAAGACCTAGATGATAATTATAGAATCTCGAGGTAAGGACGTCCACAATGAGTTAGAAATCTAACCATCTCCCAAATTACTTCCTGGGACCTCTCCACCACTCTAAAACTTCTACTATTAACTACTTTTTGTTCTGTCCTTTGTTGCCTACGAAGGTGGTCAAGGAAAGCACTGAAAAGAACGAACTTTGTTTCTGTCAGGAAAGTGTGATTCCTGTGGAGATCTATTTATATAGAAATCATGTTCCTTTTCCAGAGGAAAAAAATTTGTATCGGCATTAATGGTTAATGAATTTATAAAAAATATTCAATCTAACAGTGAGGACCCTTTAGACCCCCACCGCAGCGCACACTTGGACACTTTTTAAATAAATATAAATTAAAATAATTAAGTGACCAAATGGACGCAGGTTAGATATTTAGGTACCAACATGTGTTGATTTTGTATTCTTTTTAAACTTTAATTGCATTATTGGGAATTCCAATTCCATTTGACAATTTTAATATCCCTGAAAGTGAACTTTTCCCTTTTAACTTGAACGTTTTCTCTTTTATGTTCCTCTCTATAGTTTGTAATATTAGTTCTTTACCATGTTTTTTTTACCTTTTTAGCATTCTTTGCTGTGTTTTTTTGTTCTATTTTACACTTAACTTTGTTTAGTTTTTTTTAGATAGGAGTGCATATGAACTGAAATTCTTCGGCTAACTCATTAATTTTTATATTGAAGAGAACATGGTGATATGCTTTGAAGATCAGGCTACTGGAAAATGCTTGAATGGAAGTCGAAGGGGGGATGAGAACTTCTCTACTAAAATGTATCTTAAATTTTTTTGATTATTGTCATTATAATTATAATTATTTTGTTGTTTTATTGACATTGTCTTCTGCATCATGATACTTCTATGAATGTGGGGTGAAATTTGCATTGTAGTTTCTGATGATGTCTGGTAGTTGCATTATGTTACTAGCTACCTTGGATTTCTCTTAAGTTTTTGTTCTCTTGGCAGTTTACTATATGTTTCCAGTTTCTTTTGTTTTTTCTGAGTCCAATGCACTATTGTTGGTCTTAGTCTCCGATACTCTCTTTCTACTTCTTATTAAGGTAGATATTCATATTTTCTTAACGCATCTTGCTTTCCATTTATATAATTTCTTTTTACTTGGATATCCTATGGTTTAGCTGACATGGGCACTTAACCAATTCTTCAGGCGCATTATTGACTTTGGTAGTGCTATTGATGAATTCACAGTCAAGCATCTATATGGGTCTGCTGGGCCTTCCAGGTATCTCATTCCCCCTTTGAGATATTAGAATTGCTTAAAATTTCTAATGAGGTTCTACCTGTATGTTCTTCATTTTTCAATGTTTAGGTGTTTGTACTGTCTATTCTTAACTAATATTTGCTTTCTAGAGTGGAACAAACTTATGATTACACACCTCCTGAAGCCTTGCTTAATTCAAGTTGGTATCAGGAGATGTCAAGTGCAACTTTGAAGTAAGTTGTGTTTCATCCGATTGCAATTAATATTTCTTGTTCTTTGTTCGCATATGAAACACTGAATATAAATATTACTTTTGAAATTACGTTTTCCTTCTCTTGTTATTATAATGATTTTGATGCTGTTAGACCAACTATGGCCGAACATAAGGTTAGTAGGAATTTGGAAGCTCATGCAAATCTGTTGATCTAAAGTTGAATAATAGAATTTCAGAGGTAAACATCCCTTTTGATTAAGCTGGTGTAGAAGGAAAAAGGTGCCAAGGAAAGAGAGGTTCTTTCTATGGTGTCTTGCTTATAGAAGTTCAAATACCTAGGATAAAGGGCTGAAAAGAAACCCTTATCTGACCTTTTTCCCCCAGTTTATAGAGGAAACTTTAGACACTCATTATTTATTAGTTTACGTCTGAATGTTGCCCCTTTACTTTGTGAAAGTTGGGCTTGTAGTGTCCTCTGAAGGATATTATGGACTGGGCTCTAGAGATCCTCTCTGGGGTGGTTTTTTGCAAGCTACGGTCTTATGATTATGAAGATGTGCTATCAGAGCTCTGTTGTGATATACTGTTAGTACAGTCAGAAACAAAGATTCCGAAATCATGAGCAGCATCTTGGAATGTACAAGATCATCATTTTTGTTTGATTAGTTCATAATAGTGATAAGAACAATAATTAAAAAAAAAAAAAAAAAAACTATGGACTGTACAAAGAGGGTTTATGCTAAGAAATTAGATCATCCTTTTTGTTTGAATAGTTTGGCTCCTTGCAATTAACCTTTGGTATCTGATTGAAGTAGGATGGAAGACAATAGGAGGATTTCTAGCCATCTAGGGTTTTTGATATGACCTTAGTGATTTATCCTTTGTAGGGAGTAATAGAGGATCTTGACCATATTCTTGAGAGTTTCTAGTTCGCATATTTGGTTTGGAGATGTTTATTCCATACGTTTGGTATTTTTTGGGTTCAGTCCAAAGAGTGTAGTTTCATGCTGGAGTTTCTTCTTCACTTGTCCTTCCGTGATAAGGGTCTCTCTCTCCCTCTCTCTCTCTCTCTCTCTCTCTCTCTCTTTATTTATTTATTTATTTATTTTTTTGTGTCGCTGGTTGGTGTTTGTGATATTATGTGAGAGAGAAGCCAAATGATTTTAAGGGGATTGAGAGATCGTGGGAGGAGGTTTTGTCTCTAGTGAGGATTCATGTTTCTCTTTGAGGATCAGTGCGCACATGCTTGTGTAATTATCCTTAAGACCTTATTTTTTCATATTGGAGTACTTTTTGGCTTTATTTTGTCTCCTTCTGTAAGGCTATCTGTTTGTATGACCTGTACATTCTTTCATTTTATCTCATTGTTTCAAGTTAAAAAAAAGAAAAAAAAAATTCAGCCAACTTTTATGCTGCCATTATGAGTCCAAATGACTAATGCTTTGTTTAATATTGATGTAGCTATTAAAATCATTTCTACAATTCTTCTTTTAGCAAAAAAAAAAAAAAAAAAAAAAAAAAAAAAAAAAAAAAAAAAAAAAGAAACAAAAACAAAAACAGTTTTAACGTGAAGTAAATCAATGTTTAGTAAAGATCAATTTGGAACCTAAAAAAAGCTGATTATAGTGTTTAGTAAAATAATGCTGAATTGTTGTGATTTATCCCAATACTAAAATTGATATAATTTTAAATTTTGCTTATATTTTTTTAGAAAAATTCTTGAAATTTTTTTTTTGCATTCAATTTATGTTTAAATTTTGTTTACTCTGAATTGTTTGTTAAAATATTAGATAGAATAATAATCATAATGAAGTGTGTTTAGATAAATTTTATTGTAGTTGTTGGATTATGCTCATATTAATTGGTGAGAAAGTAGGGTTTTAGAAATAAGATTAACCGGAGAAAACCTAGAAGACAGTATATAAGAGGTCAATCTTATTTTTTTTAAGAACAAAATTAGAATGTTCAAATTGGTTTGGAAGAGATGTTTGATTCGCTGGAAATCCATTTATAAAATGACGGTGAATAGATTTAGCAAGGGAACGTGTCTGGCTTGTGGCTAGTATCTCTGGATAACTTTTCTTTTGTTAGGCTTTTATTTCACTTGATGGAAAAAACAAGTTAATTATTCCCATTTCATGTTATCAGGTATGACATGTGGAGCGTTGGTGTAGTGATGCTAGAATTGATCTTAGGATCACCTAATGTTTTTCAGGTAAGTGATTTAACCCGAGTTCTTTTGGACCAGCATCTTGAGGGTTGGAATGAAGGCTTAAAGCAGCTAGCATACAAGTAAGTTCATTCTAGACGAAGTTCAGTGATCTTGTTGTCAGTTATAGTTTTTATTTTATAAATTAGCTGCGGATATGGTTTATTTCACCAATAATGATGTTTTCCCAGTGTTCCTTTCTGAGGTGGCCTACTTTTAAAATTCTGAAGCCTCAAATAGGACCATTATGCAGTCTCAAAATTTCTCTGCATACAAACAGCAGATATCTGATTTCCCAGAACTGCATCACAGAATTAGACGGTTGTTTGTAGGATCAAAAGTTTTGACGTGCATAATGAAAACTGGGACTTGGTTTTTTTAAAGCCAGATCTTCCAAGTTGGTTTATCGCATGTGATCCCAAGGTTTTGAAAAAGTTAGATTTAGTCCCTATGCTTTAAAATTTGAAAATTAGTACCGTTGGATAAAATCCTCATAAACGATCCTTATGGTAGGGACTATTTAGAAGAGTCTATCTAGTCATTCAGACAATTTATTAGGTTTTATCAAACCGTTAGGACGATTTAACTTTTGAAATCATGAGAACTAAGTTACATGTTTATTCCTTGTAACTTCAAATTTGTGTCTAATAGGTCATTGAACCTTTAATTTTATGTTCTACAGGTCCCTAATAATAGATCTCTTAACTATTGATTTCATTTTTAACTTTTAATAGATTCTTGATCTTTCAATTTTATGCATGATAAATTTGACATGTTTTAAAATTCACGGATTTTTGTATATAAAAGTGAAAGGTTCGTCCTATTAGATACAAAATTCAATTTTATGTCTAATAGATTGGCTAATTTTAGAAAATGTTGAATATGTCTGAGATGAATTATAAGACAATTTTGAAAGTTCAAAGATCTATTAAATATTTTGAAATCGAGAGACCTTTTTAGACCTAAAATTGAAAGTTTAGGGACCTATTTAATACATTTAAAAGTTTAGACCTATTAGAACAAAATTGTTAAAGCTTAGAGATCTATTTGACACTCTAGTGTAGAGACTTATTAGACAAAAATATGAATGTTTAAGGATTAAACTTATAATTTAAAATGGATAATCTAAATAAATTCCTAGAGATTAGGTAAATCTAAATAATAATGTCTAGATACTAGTAACTAAATAACTAAATAACTAAATCTAAATAATGGGATTACACAAATATCTTTCTACGAAAGTTAGTGTAACCTATCAACTTAATCTTTTTAACTTGGTTATTGGTAATTTAACATGGTATTAGAGTAGGAGGGTCACAATAAATCTTTTGTAATACTCCCTTTTTTGTCATTCTCGTTATCCAAGATTGGAGGCCTTTCTTGAATACTCCTTCCCCTTAGGTCCTTTTAACTTTTCCGGAGGGAACACCATGATAATCATATTGTAGGGTTAGATATTTCATTTTATGATGTGGAGTTTGTACAAATTTCTAATCCTAAGCCTAAGCA
The DNA here is from genome assembly GCF_002738365.1 of Cucurbita moschata. Taxonomy (NCBI): domain Eukaryota; kingdom Viridiplantae; phylum Streptophyta; class Magnoliopsida; order Cucurbitales; family Cucurbitaceae; genus Cucurbita; species Cucurbita moschata. The sequence goes on from NW_019268579.1 coordinate 920,095, forward strand.
TCTAGTTGCTTTCAGTTTCTACTCAAGTCTCATTCTTTTAGACTGAGTAACTTTCTTGTAATGAGGGATGGGACTCCTTTCGGTGAACTTGTATTTTTGTTTGCCCTTATACATTCTTTCATATTTCTCTATGAAATCCCAGTTTCTTACATAATTTTTTTCTTTTTATTACTTTTAGATCCCTCCGACTTAAAAGTTCCACAATAGTTCACTGTTGACCAGTACCTCCCTCTGATTTATGTTCTCAATGATTTTCTGTAGACTGGTATCTCGTAGTCTTTGTTTGATTTGCGGATGAATTTTCCTTTTTTTACCCATCTTTGGTTTGAGCTTTTTCCAGCTTTAGCAATTTTCATGTCAGGTATAGGTCCCATGATTATGTGAAGATCAAATCCTTCCATTTTGCACAGCTTATCTTGCTTTAAGATTGTTTTTTCCTTCACCAACTATTTTTCTAAATATTTTCTCGATTAAAGTTCCACTAAATAAAGTAGCGAGGCCAGGCAACATAATAATCAACTTTTTTTCAAATGAAATACCAGCTTTCATATCTGATTAATGAAATACAAAGCATGGACCAGTCAAAGAAAAGCTCAAAACAGAAAAGTCCACAGAGATATAAGAATTGCATTCTATTCTCATATTTCTCATTGGGATTTTTTCCCCACGTTTATACCACCTTACCAGCATTGGTTATTGCGTACTTATGATATTTATTTGCTTAATTTTGGTTTTTTTTCTGTCACCTGTTGGATAGGGAATCTTTGGATGTGTCTGCACTTCTCTCTCTTCTGGAAGATGCCCATCCTCGCTTCTTGTGTATAGATATTCATTTTTTTTCTATAGATATTCATTCTTCTCGTTGTGGTAGGTGAAAATTTTTAAGAAGGTTAATTTTTTTTTTTCTTGGTAGTCTTACCTGGGAGAGTCAACACTATTAGAGTGCACTAGGAACACTTCCCTCTTGTTAGGGCCATATTGGCGAATTCTTTGTAGGGGGTGTTCGAGACTTTGGGTCATATCCGTTGGAGATGGATTTTGCTCTCTTGATTTGGAACTCATTTATGGAGGCATTTGGTGTGTGCATGACTCAAAATTCTCCCAGATTTTTATTTTCCCTATTTTATGTATCATTTGACTAGAAAGGAACGGGAAGATTTTTAGAGGGTTGGAGAGGTCGTGAAAAAGATGTCGGCTCTTGCCAAGTGTAATCCCTCTTTGAGTGTCTGTCTGAAGTTTTTTTCAACTATCCTATCAGCTTTGTTATTTTTTATTGGAGCTGTTCTTCTATGGCGTTAGGTCTTTAGGTGTTGGTTCGACTCTGTTTTTTGAGTGGTGTTTTATGTCTCTTTTGTGTTCTTTCTTTATTCTCTTTCGGTAAGAAAAAAGATTCTCATATTTCTTTCTAGTAAGATATTGTAGAGAGTAGCAAAGAAAAATTTCTTCCAAACAGCCACCTCTTGCATTACAAAAAATGTTCAAGTATAACATATTCTGACAACCTCTACTTGAGTAGATTTTTATTGATTTGAAACTTTGTGTTGTGATACGACACATAAACCTTTCAGATGCTTAATGAAAAATCCACACAACAGTCGACCATTTAGGTAAATTCCAAACAATAAACACGAAGTACAAGCTAAATGAACTGTATTCAATAATAAAATCTTCAACCATGGTCGACCACTTAGGTAAAGCCCAAACAATAAACACAAAACACAAGCTAAGTTAAAAGTACACGATAATGAAATCTCCAACCATGGCCAATGTAAGCATGACCTAACATTACTCAAAGCTGTCATCTCTGCAGACATGCATTAGGCTTCTTTGGACAAAGTCTGGCAAATCCTTCCTAAAACAACCAAGAGACATGTGATCGTTCGAGGCCTTTTGAGGTTCTTACTTATACTTCAAGGATCCTTTCCACTTTTAAGCAATGTGGAATTCAGCCTGTTTTCCTTGTTGAATAATAACCATCAGATGCTCAACTGAAAACTAAACTAGCAACCTTGTAGTTATCAGTTGTGTGCTTTCCTTTGAAGAGAAGAAAGTAAAGGACTTCTTACAATAGCGCTAGAGAGTTGTTTAATATGTGGGGCTTAATTGTTCATATTTAGTTATTTATTTATATTTGTAGAAACCAATGAATTTATTATAAAAAAGTCAAGATAAGCTTGGGATTATAATTATTCTTTAAGTTGAAGAAAGCTAAAATGATTTGTTGTGAGGGAAAAGAAAGAAAAAGAAGTGTTCCATCCATTCTTCTTGAGTAGTTTATTTACTATGTTTCTACTAATAAAACAAAGACAGGAACACATTTGAAAGATGCAGCAAATTATATACTTATATAGACATATTTAATTTTGTGGTGCAGGCTTAGGTCGTTCATGGAGTTGTGCATTTTAATTCCTGGGAGTCCCTCAAAAAGTTATAAAAAAAATGTTCATGTTAGTTATATGCAACCTTTCTTTCTAAATTTCTATTTGGTTGTATATCGACATGTTCCTTTTTCTCATTCCAATTACTTGCATAGTTTCTAGACAACTTTGTTGTCTTATGCGTTGGGGTTTAACTAGTATTATGCTTATTAGTTAATTGGGTTTAACTAGTATTGTGCATGTTAGTTAATTTATGAGTAGTATCATGGGATAGTAGTAGGAGTTTGTTGGAGGGAATTGGTAATGGCTAGTGGTTGTATGGAAGGAAAGAGAGCAATGTGTGAGATACTATATTCTGTTCGATGCTGTCTGGAATAGAAATATAACATTTCTCAACGACTGCCTTTGGCGATTTAGGGAAGAACGTCATATCTTTTGTGGTGGAGAGGGTTCTTTTAGTAGTTGTGATATTCATGATTTTGGAAGGTTTTCAATGGTTGCTGTGTTATATTAGTTCTTGGAGCAGTGGTTCTCCTTTCCCAAGTGTCTTCCTTTTTTCCTTATTTCTCTGCCTTTTCTTGTTGCTTTAGCATTTCAGTTATTTTAACCAGTAATTTACGTCGTTACATTTGCTTTTAATATGGTAGTTTACATGGAAGGGGAGAAACAAATACGAAATATACTTTAAACATAGTCGCTTTGTAATCTTTTTGCTTGAGTGACATGTTCTTCACATGCTTACACAGTTGCTATCATCGTTTTGATTTTTTGTTTGCTTTGGACGAGGCACAGTTGAGACATTTAAAAGCATATAAGTACATGCACTCATACCTACTTAAGTTCTTTCGCATTTTACTTTGCTGTGCATGTCGGCTCTTTAAATGAACTATTTATCCTGTGTAAACAGTTTGATATTTATTGACACTGATAAGATAATCAATGCGTCCATATCAATGTCACTTCTTGTGTGCATCCACATTTGAAATTTTACTTCGATGTCCACAATGCTGCTATATATGCTTTAGATATTTGGTTGACACTAAGGTATTATCATCTATGATGATCTAGCAAGGAGATTCACCAGCATCCTGGAAATGCTCTGAAGAAGTTTTTGCCCACCAAATAAAGAGTAGAGATCCTCTTAAACTAGGGTCAGTTCATTATTATTATTTTATTGTATCTCTTCCTTTTCCTGCATGATATTCTGGTTTAGTGCATATTCTTTTATAAACAAACTACTCCTAATGCTTCTTTTTCCAATATGCATCTTAGTATCTATGTTTCAAAAGTCACCCTTATTTTATTATCTATATTCTTTGACAATTTGAAAGTTTACTTTGACATGTTAGGAGGCGTCATATGAGCACACAATTCACTCTTGTTGTAGGGATTATATCACATATTTCTTCAAATGTCTTGTGTGAAAATGAAGTGCGATATTCAAAGAAAAGATGAGATGATAAACAGGGATAAATGTTGAGAAGAATAAAATTTGGGTGGCTGATGCGTACTTTGAAACATGATAACAATATGTTGAATTCTTTATTTGAGCTGCATATGCATTTTACACCAACAGGTCAGATTTGAGACAGTGTGGGACACGTCTTTTTTAAGTGGGTTTAACAGGTTGGCTTTCAGCCATCAAGGAACTTGTATAATGTAACCAAGGGATTAATGTGACAAATACTATCGTAATTCTAGATTTCCTACTAATGTCCTTCTCATCATAAGTGGTTTTTACTGTGGCACCAGGTTTCCAAATGTTTGGGCTCTACGGTTGGTCCGCAACCTACTACAATGGAATCCAGTGAGTTTTTAGTGTGGAAGTACGAATGTTTCATTTTTATTCAATTGATATTGGAAGCACCCATCTTGCATGCGGTGGTAAAAATTGGATCGAGAAAAAAAAAAAATTATCTTGGAAGTTAAAATAAGACTTTTAGCAATCTTTGTCTGTAAATATATGACGTGGAAAAGTGATTGTTGTGGTGTATGCTATCTACTTTGCAATTACGCATGCTTATATTTTCAGGAATTGTATTTGCAAACACAACTACAAGTCCTCGATGTTTATATCGTTAAGACTTGTCCTAAAGCATTTAATAAGACATGCATGTGTAAATCTAGAATTTTGTGTTCCAACCAACGAATTTGGGTTGCCATTAATAGGTAAAGTAAGTTGCTATATGCTTCTGTGCTAGACTTCCTCCGGCTTTTTCTACGTGTATTCGCCGAACAATTTCATCAGTGTAGTGTATGTATTGACGAATAATTCGCTCATTTGAAAGAAATGTGGGCTAGATAGTGCTCTTACTAAATAGTTTCTTCTTTTTGTTTCATAATGCGTTATCAGACGGCTTAAGCAGTTTACCTGAAATGTTTTGAATGCGTATGAGCTGCAGGAGGACCGTTTAAATGTCAATGATGCTCTGCGACATCCTTATTTCGTCCCTTCTCCTAAATGAGTACGAGTTTGCAGATTGACAAATGTTATACAGAGATTAGTTATTTTCACCAAAAGTAAAGGTACTACTTTTCCAACAATCTTATATAAGAGTGAATAGTCTCCTACATTTTACCTAATTTTCTTTTACATGTTTGCAGGTTATGTTGCTGACAATAGAAAATGCTCATGCATCAAATATCAGAAGCTTGATTGATGCACTTTTTTACGTCAAGCGAGAGCTCTCATATTGATGCTTTCTTGATCAAGATTCGAGATGTTTCAGTGACAGTAATACTATCATATTTTTGCAAAGGTTGTAATTGAACAGTACCCATATATCAAATGAGTATTGAACCATAAAACTGGGTTGAGTTTGGGATCTCTACGACACCTTTTTAGTGATAGGGATGGGAGATTTTAATTTTTGACCCGACAAAGATAATAAAAGAAATTACAAATTAGAAGTAAATGACTAATATTGTGTGTTTATTTATGTGCTAAAACAAGTGAACAAAAGTGTTAACTGAAAATAAACCCAAATTTTAATTGCCGAATAACCGATGAGCAGGTGGCTTCATGAGACTTTTTAAGATGCGTGGGATATTTGATATGCAAGCTTGAGTCATAGTTTCTGAAGTACTTGTCATTATATATCTGAGCAAACGCACCAATCATAAATGTTGATTAAAAATCTTAATCATCTGTAAATTGAGTTAGGATGTATTATCTCACCAAGAAATAAAGATCGTACTGAAAAAATATAACCACATTTGCTTTTCAATGGTTGGTAATATTTAGTTTTTTTTCCCCACTGTTTAAGCAGCTTTACACTGATTCTTCAGAATACATTAAGAACACAGGAATTGAAACAGATGATTTTACAATGATTGATTATAATTACCAAAAATCTAACGATTTATAACTTACAAAACCTGAAATACGGGGGAAAAAAATCTACGAAATGGTCGTTACATACACATGCTCTAGTATACATTATGCCGATGGCATTGCAACTGGACATTTGTTTTGTCACCCATTCTACACTCATGGTTCGTGGCTGTTAACCCGGCTATGAAGCTCCAGCATTTCTTGATGATTTGGGTCAACCGAAAGAGCAGCTCGACAATCCCGCAGAGCACCCAAAACATTATTAGTATGCTCATGGAATGCCGCTCGCAGATGTAGAAGGTGAAGGTCTGCTTTGAAGGCTATTGCCCTTGATAGTTCGGCAATAGCTTCATTTACCTTGTGGCTATCCATCAACACTGTTCCCATAGAACAAATCATTTAGTTAACAAAAAAAAAAAAGCTAAATCCTTAGCAATGGCCATAGCAACATCAAATGCCATACATTTCCAATATTTGCAGATCCCAAAGGAAAAAGAAATTCAACTTGTACATAGAATCACATGTCCCCATTCCACATTTTATGTTTTATTATGTCAACTTCTATTATGGGCTCGCTATTCCTCAAGTAATTATCATCATCATATGGCAATCTAATACCACAAAGTGATGAGATTGGCCAAAGACAATAATATATACCATCAATATTATTCTTAGGCATCATCCTAACAACAAATAAATTGGTGGTTGTAAAAGCTTGATGTATAAGGCAGTCAGAATAAACAAGGGTAAATAAAGGATATAACAACCTGCAGCGCGGTATCTGTATGGGTACACCCGAAGAGGATCCAATTGAGTGACCATATCTAGATCAGCTTTTGTCAAGTCACGGTCACCATACTCAGACCTCTTCTCGTATGCAGATGCATTATTACGTGCCTTTTCAATTAGTTTGGTCATCTCCTCATATGCTGCAGCCTTATCATTCCTCAGATAATGAACCCGAGCAAGACCTTGATGGGCTCGAGTATGACGGATTTTGAGGGCATTAATGTAGCAATCAGCAGCTAAGTCTAGCTTCTCACAGTCAACATAAACACTTCCAAGATTGTTCAGAGCCTGAAAAGAAATGGCCAGTTAAACTATTTAAAGAGACGTTTTCAATGCAAGCCACAACTAGTTAGCAGTCTGCCCAATCACATCGATGATTCCGCAGACGCCAACTTCACTCAATTCCTGTGATTTCTGATTTTGTTAGTCAGGAAGATAATGCACAGAAATGTTTTATGTGGTATCAATTCCATCAATAAATATTAAACTTTCAGATTAATACTCCACATATCTATACGAGTCCTTCACTGCTGATACGTTTCAGACTTACAGTCATTCCAGCATTTTCTGGCTGGCAACCAACATAACGGTCAATTTATAAATTGATAAATGAAATAACATTCAGAGGCAACAGCTAAAAAGACCAGAGTTCTAGAAAAGGTCTCCAAGTGGCAATGATGAACTGAGGGGTAATCACAGATATAGCATCAAATTGTAAATAATTAAAGTAAGATCCACTCTCTCACAACGATATCAAGGTTTTCAAGGATATCTAGTTAATTGAATAAGACATTTCACAGATTTATCTCAAGTGGTATAGAAATATGTTCATCCTTCAACCATCATACTATTTGGTGGAAATCCATTCTGAACATGTAGGTTATTGAGAAAACCGTACCTGACCTTTGCGCAACCTATCTGAAGGGCACTTCAGAGCATCTTCTAGGAGGGAAATAACTGTAGAAGAACAAGACGGATCTTGGCTTGAGTCAGCCAGTGCATAGGCCTTCAAGAAGAAGGCTTCAAAGGATCTCCTAATTTTAATTGATTCCTCAGCTTTTTGGAGCCCTTCCTCACAATGACCAGTATCATACAAAATCCAACCCTCATAAACCAGTCTCTCATGTTCGCTGGATGCATGTTGACGAGCTAACTGTAAACTCCGCATGGCAGCTTCAGGGCAGTTCAACCTGAAATTTCAACGAATGCAATCTTCAACTGTCACTTGGAAAATATTACTTTCCCACTTCACAAAAGTGGGGCCCAAAGCAGGAAGGGATATGCAATGACATGGAAACGTTTCAAGACAAGGGGTTGTAATATTGATTCTTTTAAATTTTGTTCTGTTGAAGTACATATAAAATGCAATACTAATGAGTTAAAGAATTTAAGTAATTAGAAGTAGCTAGTAATACAGACTAAATTTCCTATTCATGTACTGTAGAAATATATTTGCAGCGCAAATAATGTTCTTGCACTCTACCATTGCGAGGTAAAGGAAAAAACAAATTATCTCGTTGCTTTGAAAAGGCCAGCATGTATACGTATGAAATGACTAGCCTGAATACTGAATACATAATATACTCATTTTGTCGTTGGTCATGCATTCAACATGCATAGTTTTAACAATGAAGTTTATATGTTATTAATTCAGCATATGCCCTTATCTGAATTTTTTTAGCATATGCCCAAAAATCAACCAAAATCTAATTTCAGCATGTAAAAAACGCTCAAAAGCCTTCTAAAGCTCGATGTCCAATTTTTCAACAACGATAATAAATGGAAAAAAAAGTAATCTACAGCCTCAACACAAATAGGTGACCTATTAACCTATCAGAAAAAATAAGGCCATCTATTCGAACAATTGCTTATAGAAAGTTGCATCCAGCCAATCATTGCTGGACACCAAACAAAAATATCTACGAAAAAGAAGTTACAGGCTGAGGTTAATGACATGACATACCGCAGAAGAAGCAAGGACTGTCTGAAGTATAGGACACCTTTTGCTGCATCAGACTCAAGCATCTGGTAGATTACAGACAGAGACCCGATATCATCAACTGAAGACCATCTATCATACAACTGAATCCAACAATCTGCTGTTGTCCAATTGTTAACATGCTCACGTACAAGAGTTCGGAGTTGGGATGCAGCTGCTTTTCCCTCAAACATCCGATAATCAGGGGAGAGAGTAAGAATTGCTTGAATGTCACAGATTGCTGCTTGATAATCTTCAAGAGCAAGGTAAAAACAAAACCGGAGTTCCAAGCATTCAAGTGCAAGTTTAAATCCAAGAATACGGTTGATTTCGGCAAGAGCTGCATGAACATCTTGTTTCCTCATTAAGGAAGCAGCTCTAAACATATAGGGATAAGTCAGAGTTGGGTCCAAGCCAGTTGCTTTCTCAAGATCTGCCAATCTTTTATTGCCATCGCAATATAATGATCTCTCCTGATACATCCAACCAAGCGGGACAACAGTAGAGATGACTGAAGTCAGTTTGTCATAGGACCATTGCTTGTTACCATTTATGTGACTTAACCTAGCCAGCCCAATGGCAGAATAAATATGGCCTGCATTAAAAGCAGCCTCAAACAGACGTTTAGCTTCATCATACTCTTTCCTCAAGAGCCTCACACATCCCAATTGATGAGAAGCAAAAAGTCTCTGCCTATCAGTTTCAGCAAATTCCACCAACCTTTCTAGGAAACAAGCAGTGTTCTCAGATTGAGGATCAAGATATAAGGAAACTTCACTTAGCAAACAATAAAGCGCAAACGAGGCATGACCCACCATAATTGACCTTTGTTTTTTATTAGCAAGCATAAATATTTCCACCACACGATGATCACTCAAGCATTCAGGGAGATCATTTAGAAAAGTTTGCAGGCATGATGCAGCAAGAATATGGCAGTCCTCTTCGAGGGCATAGTCCATGAGCTCTAAAGCATCTTCTTTAGAGGATACAAGAGATGCCAGTTTTCTGTCACATGCATCTTTGAGCTTTTCGCAACAAAATTTATTTGCAAAAATCAATATTTCTAACAAAAGATCTGGAGAAACTTCACCCAAATTCCCTGTGTTGCTGAACTCCCTTATAGCCCTCATGCCCGAAGGGGAAAGATTGTTTTCAGACAGATCAATGACCTCACGGTTTGATTCAGTGAAGCACCCATTAAGCATAGCATGAAAAGGAGCTGAGAGACCTGAAATTTTCTGTTTATCACAAACAATATCCTCATCATTAATTTTAAAAGTGACATGCTTTGATACTGGGTTCCCATCAGCGGCACAAGTGTCATAGACACTTCCAGCATCTAACACAGTATCTACAGGGAAATGGGTAGCAATATCTTCCGGTCCAAACTCTTGTGCGCATTTTTCACAAGTGGAAAGTAGGTCAGCAATAATTTCTTCCCCCTGCTTCTCATATTTTAACCATGCCCCAAATATAAGCTTCTCATGGACAATACTAGCTTTCTGCCAAGCAGAACGAAGACTTCTTCGCATAAGTTTAACCTCGCCAAGCCCCCTAAAGACCTGAAACTGAAGCAAATAGAGATTCGATCTCTCATGGGCGGGACATGACTCAAGTTCTTCATGAATTTGAGCTAGAACTTCCACATAATCAACAGGTTTGAAGTACGGCAGAATTGATGGTTCAGGGACCTTGATAAGAGATTCTCTACAACAATAAAATCAATCCAAAGAAATTAATTTGCTGAAATAAATAATAGACAACAAAATAATAGCGGGAAAAAAAGAAAAAAAGAAAAAAAGAAAAAAACAGGCTTACATCGAAGAAGAAGAGGATTGTAACGAGAGTTTGGACAATTTCCCTCTCTCAACCTGGAGCCAAGCCTGTGGATAGAAAGCATTGAGCTGCGTTTCTTTACAGGAGTCGGAAGGGAAAAAAGTCTTCATAGCGCAGGGGAGTTCAACAAGACTCCCGGATCTCCAAAAATGCCAGATGGCTACGTTTCCCCAACCGAACTAACCTAACGAGGACCAATAAGAGAGAATACTGAAACATACATCGCAGACAAAAACAAATCGTCAGATCGCAAAAACCTAATCTGGTCGGGGAATTACATGCTCAACAATTCAAAGCTCCATATCAAAAATATTCTCGGACTACGAAAAAGCAGCTCAGAATCTTCCAAAGGAAAAGAAAACGAATCGAAGGGAAAAAAAAAAAAAAAAAAAAAAAAAAAAAAAACAACCTTGTCTTTAGGGACGGTCACCAGCATAGACGGTAAGGATAATAAAAAATTGCAGTGAATCACCGTTTTGAGTATAGAGAAATGAACAAGGATTAGTGTGATTAAGATGTAAAGAAAAGTAGGGCGAAACAATCACCGGGAATTATGTAAGATCCCTCTCCCAGAAGCGCAAGGAAGAAATCCAGAAAATGATCCATCCAAGTCCTTCATAGATGTGGAAAAATCGGAGATTACAAGGTGAGCTCTGGAATCGTGAAGATCGGATTGAAAGAGGCGAAAACGAAAATTTTAGCCTCGAACATCTTTTGAGCCTTTGTTTTTTTTTTTTTTTTTTTTTTTTTAATTCGCGTTTGGTGAAAAGGAAAGTTGTCTTCTTTTTGTCTTCCTTTCTCACGTTCTTTCCGTTGGAAGTCCAGAAAAGATTGCAGCCACTGTTTTCTTTTCGTTAGGGGAAACAAAAATGGTTAGAAGAAAAAAAAAATTAAATAAATAATCAAAATTTAGACAAAATCCTTTTCTTTTTAACTGCCGGAATTTCCCAACCCTGACAAAGGCCAAGGCATTGCTAAAACGATGTCGTTTTTAGATATATTTTTTATATTTCAATTGTTGGCATGCCACAAATATTTTTTATTTTTGTTCCTTCCACCATTATACATACATATAACGTATTATTAATAATAAAATTAAAATAATAATAATAATAATAATAATAATAATTTTTCGGGGAAAGCATGCTGATACAATGTATGAGTGCGCACATGGAAACAATTATTTAGATGGGCGAGAAGAGTGAGTGTAGGTCTAGGTGACGACGGAATAACTCCTCTGAGGGACATTCTTCACAGTAGCCCACACCAGATCCATATATAGAGGAAACTGTGCAATTGCAAACAATGTGACTGGCAAGCAAGTCACAGCGTACACTGGCAATGCAGCATATTGAAGCTTTTCACTTAGCACAAAGTAATGCCCCGCACAAAACGAAACCAGCATTGCTGCAATCGACACGAAAAGGGTCGATAAACCCACCAGAAGCTTCCTCGGCAGATTGCCTCCGAAGTCCTTTTCTTGGAACCTCGACGTCAAGATGGACAGAAACATCACCAATGCCGTCACCGAGCAAGAGAGTGCAATCAGAGACGCGATCGCAAATACGTTGAAGGCGGGTTGCCCGTGGAGCAATGGCGTGCCTTTTGGATCGTTCCCACCCGGGACGGTGGCGGCGGTGGCGAAAGCGACGGTTGCAATCAGGGCAGCCACCAAAGAGCAGGACTCCGAGGTGCTTGTAAGCCACTTCCCCCCGTTTTCCACCAGCTCAGTATGGGTCTCGGATAAGATAAGTCTTGCAGTCTTTCGGTCCTTGTTATAGTGGGGGAAAAAGTTTGGGGGCATCGATCCCTTCACATACTATCATCACAATGGTGGTAACACTGGTCAAAGGAAGTGGAGCAGAATGGTGATAAATAAGTACTTAAAAGCCCCCGAAATTACCTGATACCATTTAAGTTCCCATTGCATTTGCAAGGCAGCTCCGGGGATGAGCCAAGGCTTATGATCTCCCAGCTTTGCTGCAAGGTGCAACGCGCTGTTGCCTTGAGAATCCACAACTCGAAAGGCACTCTGTTTCACAATATTTTTCTCCACCAATAGTTGGTAGACGTGAGGTTGCCTATTCTCCACAGCCAACAACACAATGTTCTTCCCATCCGCGTTTAGATCATGGATGGCCACAGGAAATAGATGGAGGATTTTCTCCACCATCTCCACCACACCATTCTTTGCTGCAATCAACACAGGCGTCTCTGTTGTTCTCCCTGCGGCTGCTGCAGCTGTGGTAACCACTTTTTTGTCTCCAATAGTTGGAGGAATATGTTTGTGGATTTTACCAACCAACCCACCATTCGATTCTATAACAATGTTTGTTCCTTCTTCTTTCTCTTCTGCTACCACCAACACAAAATCCATCCACATCAGCTATTCAACATTCGTTTTACTGAGTTGTTTGAAAGAAGCTACAAATATTATTGTATACCGTCATTAATCTCCTCGGGGGACGGCATGTTTGGTTGTTGGGGAGAATCCGTGGGAGGTTGAAGATGATGGGTTGGATGTCCAGAGATGTTGTAATCATCGAAGGTGACACAGCCGTTGGCGAAGTGATAAGGCTGTGTTTCTTCTTCTTCTTCTTCTTCCTCTTCTTTGGCTCCCGTAGGTGAACCTCCATTGTCATCATATTCATACATTGAAGCACACTGTAGAAGTTGGTTCATAACTTGGACAGCCCAAGTGTGCTTCTCCTTCTTCTCCTGAATCTTTTTTATTTGTGCAGAGCCTTCCACACAAAGTTCCATTAATACACTTGTTAATGAAGGTGAGAATAGTTAGTGGTGGGTTTTAGACTACCTAGCCCCATCACTATGAGCACTGCCTTGGAAGCCATTTTCAGAAAGTTGAAACATGTGGCATAATTTTGGGGGAGAATTGCGAGCTCATGATGTTTGACCATTGAATCATGCCCTGTAATTCACGAGAATTCAAGACATGCATCTGTAATAATATATATATATTGATGGTTACTTCAAACAACCTTTTTGTTGAGGAGGATTCTCTGCATCTGCATCTGTGGTGCTGTTGGGTTTTTTGTTTGTTGTCCCCACAGTAAACACTACAAAGAAAAAGGCCGAAGAGTGAATTATATAGTAAAATGTTAATAATTGCTTAGGCTGTAAGACATGACCCAAGACAGAAGCTTGACCCATTCCAATTCCTTTCCACAGAAAACGGAAGAAGTGGGCGCATGTGCTGTAGTTGGCTGGATAACACTTGTGATGGTTTGGATACGAGGGTCGTTGGTGCAGTGATAGTGGCTTCTTGGGTAGAGCGTGACGAAATGAGTGTGGTTCCACCTTTATTTGGTCCACAAAGATACCTGATATAAAATTGAATTTTAAGTGTAGTTTAGCTGTTGCGGAAGTAAGACATATTTGGAAGTATCGGTATAGAAATAGTTACAGTGATAAACGATCATCTTCCATCTTCCCAAGTGAGTTCCACTCTTGAAAGCGGAAGGCTTGGTGGCAAGAAGATGGAGTGGAGTAAAACCTTGGACATTCACAAACTCCACCAGTTCCTTGTACAGTTCTATGATATGAACTGCCAGCTCTGTTCAAAATCAAAATCAAAATAAATAAACAGCGACTCACATATATACAAGAAAGAGAGGGAATGAATAGAGAAAACTGACCAAAGAAATCACCCAAAATGGCGCAATGAAGAATGGTGTGGCCGTCGTTGGATCTTCGACAGTGGTCGATGGTGCAGGTGCAGAAGGCGTCGAGGCAAAGGAAAGCATCTTTGTTGCCATGCAGAGCCGCGGAGAAGAGCGGTGTCTCGCCCTCGTGGTTTCGAATTCCCACCAAGGAAGCCTCAACCGACGCTATGTCGTAACACATCTTCACATTCCCAAGCGTAGCCGCAATGTGAAGCGCGGTATTGCCTCTGTCGTTTCCCATTTCAAGCACTTTCTTGGTGTTGCCTTTGTCCTCCGAGATTATTATTGTGACCAGTTTTTCCACTACGCCAACTTGGCCGTCGCTCACTGCCACGTGCAGCGCCGTGTCCCCTCGCTTAGTGATTTTCAGACCGCGAGCTCTTGCATCCGTGGAGTACTTCTCCACCACTTCTTCCCATCTTCCTTTCATGGCGTTTTCGAACACAAATTTCTTCAACCTTTCTATCTCCATTTCTTTGCTGTTTCTTCTCCCAACTCTCTCGTAAATACCTTTTTTTTTTTTTTTTTTTTTTTGTGAAACCAAGGGAAAGAGGTGGGTTTTCATTGTGCTTGAGCATCAAGTTTTGAATCTTCCATTACTTTGGGTTTGCCTTCTTTTTTATTTGTAAATGTAACAATGATTGTTTTTTCTTTTTCTTTTTCTTTTTCTTTTTCCTTTTCTTTGTATTCAAACAAAGGTGTACTACTTCACCGTTTTCAATTTTCTAATTTCCTCTTATTTTATATCCAAAACATAAGATACCAAGAGTGTGTGTGTATATATATTATATAAAAAAATAAATAAATTCATTAATCTCTGAAACAACTCCACAAAAAGGAAACACATCAATAAATTCATTCAAAACACCAATCCTCTTCATTCAATAATAAATTTAAACACAAATGATATGTGAGCTATTAATGGAATTAGTTTAGATCCGACAGACAGAATTCAAAAAAGCACAAGTGCTTTTACTTCTTCCAAACAATCTCTCCTCAAGTTGTTTTTTCGGCTTTAGTCGTCTGTTTCCGACATATCTGTTGACCCATTTTCATCATCATCATCATGTTCTTCGTTTGCTTTACTACTGTGCATCAAATCGCGTAGCACCACTTCGGCGCTTCTTGTAGGCACAGTTTGGAGAAGAGTCTGCACCAAATCGAAGTAGAGAGGAAGCTGCACAACAGCGAAGATCACTGCCACTGGGATGAAAGTAAGTGAATACAGCAGAATGGCTTCGTTGCGAAGACGGTTGCTGATCAGAAAGTAGTGCCCCGAACAGAAGGAAACCAACATGGCGATGATGGAAAAGTAGAGGCAGCACAAGCCGATCAGCAATTTCCAGGGCAACACTAACCCGAAGTCTTTGATATTGAACCTGGAGGTCATGATGGCTAGAAACATGATGACTGAGGTTGAAGAGAGGAAGAGAGCAATTAGGGAAGAGTAGGAGAAGATTGAAAACCCTAGCTCCTGTCCAAGTATTGCACCACCATTCTCGTCGTTGCCGCCTGGGATGGTTACTGCGGTTGCAAAAGCTACTGTTGCAATCAGAGTCGCCACCAAAGTGAATGAATCCGAGGTATCGTAAAGCCACTTTCCACCCTTTTTCGCAAGTTTCTCGTGGGTTTCCTGGAAGAGTGCATTTGCAGTTTTTCCTTCCTTGTTCCAGTGGGGAAACACATGGAGTGGCACAGACTCCTTCACGTACTGCAAAAAATTTCCATTCAATCACTTGTCATTTTTTTTTTTCCTTAATAGAAAAGGCTCTGTATATATGTATTGTGAATACTTACTTTATACCACTTAACTTCCCACTGCAACCGTAATGCATCTCCAGTGATGCGCCAAAGCTTTGGATCTCTGGCGGTTGCTGCGAGATGTAAGGCGCTGTTGCCCTTATGATCCACCGCTCGAAACAGGCTTTCTATCCTTTTTCTTTCCTTGAGTAAAAACCTGTACACCTCCGGCTGCCTGTACTCCGCAGCCAACAGCACCACATTCTTCTTATCTTTGTTAGTATCATAGATAGCAAGCGGAATACGACTGGACATTCCCTTCACAATCTCAACCACTCCATTCTTTGCTGCTAATAACATCGCCGACTCGGTTGCTGTTCATATCACAATCTAGTATATAATTAATCATACATCTACAAACCAACACAAAATAAATAACAAAAAAGTAGCAAACCTTCCACATCTTTGGGCTTCCCCGATTGTTTGGGCACCTCTAATTGTTTTGGTTCCTCAAACAAATGACGGAATCCGACCACATCATCTACAAAGTCGTAAGGAACTGTATCTTTCTCTTCTTCTTTCTGGTTCTGAAATCTGAAATCCATGGGACTTTTTCCATCTTCTCCATATTTATAGTCTTTAACCAACTCAAGAAGTTGGTTCATCACTTGAACCGCCCAAGTGTGCTTCTCTTTTTCCTTCCGTATCCTTTTGATTTCATTGGTTCCTGCATTTAATTTTGGAGAAGCAGCATTAATTAGACTCAACCCCACTTGTATTCAGCAATGCCTAATACATACCGCATCCAAAAATGATCATGATGGCCGAGAAAGCAATATGAAAAAAATCGATGCATGTGGTGTAGTTTACGGGGAAGTTTGTAGTTGGGGGATCTCTGGCTGCCATCAACAACAATGAATGTTATGTTACATATGAATATAAGTTTGAGAGGGTTGAACTGAAGTTGTAAAGCTTGTTGCGTATACATAAACCTGATTTAGTGTTCAGAGGCTTCTGTTCTTCCAAGTCTCCGGTCCTCTTGTCTCCATCATTTTTGGTATTGTTCTTCTTCTCGTCTCCAACATTGTTCGTGTCATTCTTGTTGTCGCATTTGAAATGCCAGACTGTATGTTTGGGTAGGAGAAAATATTATGTAGGTTGTGAGATTAGTAGGAGAAGGATATATTAAGATAATACGTATACCCACCTCTCAAAAATACATCCTTCATCCCCCTAAAAAAGTGGATGCATGTCTGGTAGTTAACCGGAAAAGGGGAAGGAGGAGCTGTCTCTTTTGCTTTCTCCGTACTTCGCTCCGACTCTTGCTTCAGCTTCTCAATCGATCGAGGCTGTAGTGGTTTCACAAATGAGCCTGAAAACATTTGTAGTACTATGTTACCACCATACCTATATTTATAAACTATAAACTTTTGGTGAAAAAACTCACGGTGATAGATGATGCGCTGCAATCCTTTGATGTGGCTTCCACTTTTGAAGGAAGTTGGCTTACTGGCTAGAACATGGATAGGAGTTAGGCCTGCCTCATTCACCCAGTTTATAGCCTCCTTGTGCATGTAAATTAATTGGAACGCCAAATCTGCCATCTCAGCACAATTAATTTTAAACTTCACACTTGGGAAGAGGAGAAAGGAAAGAAAGCTCACCAAACTGGTCGTTTCTGAGGGCGTGATGTAGCACGGTGTCTCCCGTTTTGTTCACTCTGCAGTTGGTTTCGATTTTAGATGAGTCCTCTCCGCAATGGAAGTAAAGGTAAAAAAAGACGTCCTTGTTGCCGCACCCAGCCGCCAAGTACAGAGGCGTTTCGTCCAATTCGTTTCTCTCGTGCACCAACTCCCCATGGGCATGAGCAATGGCGTGGCACATTTTCATGCTCCCCATCATTGCGGCAAGGTGGAGAGGATTGTTTCCCCTCTCATTTCTAATCTCTAGAATATGCTTGTAATTATTTTTGTCGTTCTTAACGCTTTCCACAAGTTTTTTCACTGTTTCTTCTTGATTGTCAATCACAGCCAAATGCAGCGCCGTGTCGCCCTCTTGGTTCAGCTTCAGCTTCTGAGCCTCTCGGGTTTTCTCATACGCCTCAATCACTGGCTTCCAATTCCGCGTCATCGCGTTTTCACGAAGCCTTGCCAATGGGGTATTGGCACCATGAGACGACATTCTCTTCGCTCTTAGTTTGTTGTTTAATTGATGCACATGGCCTTTATTATCATGTACCTTACTCCTATAAATAAGGATCCCCGACAGCGCTTGGGATTCTGTAAAAGTAGTAAACAAAGATGATAAACGCTTTAGGTATCCAAAAATTCTCTCCTTAAGCCACAAGCATTATTAGTAGCTTCAATAACTTCATTTATTTATTTATTTTTTTTTTTTTTTTTTTTTTTGTGGCGATCAACTTTAATCTAGTGTACACTCCAACACCCACAATTAGGTTTCAATGAACGCAATTGACAAGCTTCATTCAAGGATTATTCCTAGCAAAGTTTTGTATTTGTGTCTACTCATTATCACATGTCCAACGTCTAAGTGTGCCACATACGGACATGCCATTTTGAGTAGAGTGAGTGTGTGCTTAGTACACCTACTATATCTTAAGACTTTGATTCGAAGGTAAGAATTTTGTGATAGTCTCATGTCAGTATGCTTTGGTTTTACAAAAGGGGTCCATTAATAATAATTATATATAATAAAAATTAAATATTCTATAAACACCTATAATCAACCCTCTTTTTTTTTTTTTTCTTTTCTTGTTTTCTTCTCTTCTTTAATTAGTAAATATTGTTTGTTTGTTTTAAATTTGTATTTCCATTTTGATTCCTTCCCTTTTAAAAGCTTGGTTTTAATCTTTATATTATTACAAATAAGAAAAAGAATATATATTATATTATAGTATAGTATAGTATAAGCTTGTTTTTTAAGGTCCTTTTGTTCATGAGCACGAAGCAAACCCTAGTAGTTCAAAGTTTTTCAACAACATGATATGATTAATCATCCGATTGTGTGATAAAAGTGTTATTTTTGAGTGACCCATTTTGGAAGGGTCTTCCTGTAGCACTCTAGTTGGTTGATAATTTAAGAAACTAAAGAAAAAGAGTTTTCAATTGATTTTACTTTATTTCATCGCGAATATTTCTCCTTCCATTTACTCTCTTTTGTTCTAGATGAACACAACTAAAGAGAAAATGCAAAAAGAATATTGGCTAAAGGTTTTATGTTGATAACTACAGATTTGTTCCGTAAGTAAGAGAGAATACAGAGAATATAAAAAGTAATTTTCGCTCTTGCTAAGTAGATTATATATGGTTCAGCTTACTATATATATAACTTTACCAGATATAACCATATTCTATATAACTATTTACAGTATATTCTACTATAATTTTATACTGTAACAACATAACTATTTACTATTTATGACAATTTACTTTTATATGTCATTTACCATATATAACTTTACCATGTATAACTTTGACTAAGCTATAAATAATCACCAGGCTCCATAACCTAACATCTTCCACTGATTTCGTGAAGAAACTTAGGTCGAAAAGGCAAAGGTCAGAGCTCCCCCAAGAACGATAAAAAGTACTAGGGCGTAGATGGTATTACGATCTACAATTTTGCAAAACGAATCGTGTTGATTCGAGTTGTAGATCGAAAATGTTAAGATTAAAGAAAACTCATCAATCCATCGTTTTCGTTTGATAGGAGGGGAGGAGAATTTTTCCGGCAGCCACGTGTCAACTAGCAACCGATGAAGCACGGCATGGTGGGTTGTGACACGCGTCAGGCATTGGCTAGAGTTACGCATTGGACTGCGGCTGGAGCAACGCGACCCAGCTAAACGACGATACGCGTCGCCTACGTGCCCTACCCGATTCCAGATCTGTGAGTAGATTCGACCCGACCCGCAACTCGTTGGCCAAACCAACCTGAGATCCACTTGAGCAAGCCAAATCATCGACCCGAACTGGAGCGTCTGACCCGCAACTATGCAGAAGCAACCCGCGCATGGTACTCACGCGTTCGCCTGCTACTAGCCTCCTTCCCGGTGCGTGAGGGCGCATGGCCAGTGCGTGTAAGGTTCTTTTCGACCCGTTCGACTTCTGTTTGTCCGATTTTCATCTCAATTCCAATTCTAACAATATTTTTACGTGAATAAAGACCTAATTGAGGAAAATCAATAGTTTTGGATACCCTACTTGCTTAGAAGCACTAGCGAAAGGGCACGCGTCAACCATGTAAGTCACCACACGGAACTTAGAAAGAAATACTTGTAGGAAACGCTTCGGTATGCATGCATGCTAGATTAATTTCCTTAGTTGACTAGATTTTTCCATGTTATGAGCTTAGGTGGCAAAGTATATATACTATGAAAAGTTAACCATGTTTAATGCTTCTGCTTAATATGTATTTGCTTATGCATGCTAAAAGGAGGATGGGAAAATTGTAAACTCTGCATTCCGGGTGTTGATGGATGTTATTGCCCCGTTGAGCACGATTGCCTATTTTGTATAAACTATGTATAATGTATCTAGTTCTTGATGTTTGCACCACCTTGATAATGTTTAGGAAGCGTTACAATGATAAGCCTAGGGATCCATGAAACAGAGGGACAAGTCACTTAGCTTAGATTAATCCCGTCCCTAGGAGCCTAGCAGATCACCACGGCGAGTACCTTAGGAGTGTTCTTAGGCTGCTAGTTGTGTGAATGGTATTCATAGTGTAATACCCGAACTACAATGGAAAGTTTAAAATCTAAGTTTACCTTGAAAGTCGATCTCTCTCAATTTTATTGAAGGTTTTAGGGACCAAAATCCGAGATGCAGCCCAAGAGAAAGATGATTTGAAATAAAAGAAGAAGTTAAGAAAAAAAAAAAAAAAAATGATAGAAAATTAGAAGGATGGTCATGGTTAATCCCGGAGGGTAATTTGGTCATTATACCCTCCATAAAGGAAAAAACAAAAAAAAAAAAAAAAAAAAAAAGAGAAAGGGAAGAGAAGGAAAAACGGCCGGAAAGAAAGGAATAGAAATAGGGAGAAAGAAAATTATAGAGAGAGGAGGAAAGTTCTAGAGAGAGAGAAGGAGGTAGCCGCCGCTCCGGCCACGAGGAGTCCGGTTCCGGCCGAGCCTTCTTCATGAAATCTTCACAGAACTTAGAAGAGAACATTCTTAACTTTTAGATCATCGAAAACCATCAAGAAATGAGGAAAAATCTAAAGGTAAAGTTCTTGAATCCAGATTCTCGAAATTGCTTCAGATCTCTGAGATATAGTAAGAGTTAGAGCCTGAAATTTGAGTATGTTAATCTACAGAGGATTACGCTCAAAACCTGAGAAGGAAGTTGTAATCGATTCAGATCGGAAATGGGAGTTTCGGCGTTCGTCAAAGAGGTAGGTATTGATGTTTCTTGCCATTTTCGGACTAAGGTAATTATCCCGGGGATTAGAAATAAATTACAAGAAAAATACCTGCCTAAAGATGAATATACGCTCTACAAATCTCGTGAAAGAACCATGTTGATCCGAGTTAGGTAGAACGAAATGTGAAAATGTAAAGAAAATGGAACAAAGTAATCGAATGCTGGAAATCGCAGGAGAAAGGAGGAGGCTGCGCTTCGCCGGAGGAGAAGGGCCACGTGTCAAGCGTCCATTGGAGAAGAAAAAAAATCAAAGAAATACTTCGCGTCGGGCGGGATTCGATGGCCGGCGGCCCGCTACTCGAGTTCGCGACCCGATGACCCGCGCGCAACCCGGACCACCGACCCGGCTTCTCGTTGCCACGCGTCAGCGTAAAAGAATTCGAATTTCCAGCGCGTCCTTCCGGTTTCGAACCGACGACCTCGACCTCGGCTGACCGTTCATCGGGGCGCCACGTGGCAACACCTCAGCGCGCGTCTCCCCTCCCTCATGCGCGTCCGTACGCGCGCGTGGCCGTGCGCGTGTAGCTCCTTCCCAGGCGCGTGTGAGCGCGTGAGGGTTTAAATGAGAAAATTCAGTATTTGTGGACACTCTACTGGTGTAGAAATGCTCAACGAAGAACACGCGTCAATCGGGTAAGTCACCACCTGGAACTTTAGGAAGAAATACTTGCAGGAGTCGCTTGGTTATGCATGCATGCTAGTTTAATTACCTTAGGTGGTATTTTTCCATGATTGAATGTAAGTAATTTGATTGTTAAGAGTATGGATGTATTATGTGAAATATTACGAAAATTATCTGAGTGTTGCTATTATGTTCTAAGCTTCCGCTTTATATGTAAATGTTTAATTCATGCTGAAAGGAGAATAGGAACTTGTGAACTCTGCGCTCCGGGATTTGACGGATGTCATGGCCCCGTTGAGCATGTATGTTTATTTTGCATGATGATGCTGGATGATAGTTGTGTGCACACTCAGTTAATTTCCACGTCCCACGAGAATGATAAAGTCTAGGGATATGTGGTTAGAGTAACAAGACACTAAGGTATAAGACCTAACATTCCCCAGTAGGCTAACAGACCACCACGGCATACGAGCCACCTCTAGAGTACCCTTAGGCTACTTGTGTGTGGATGGTGATATAGCTTCGTGGGGGACCAGCGGGTTCCTGATCAGGACTCGACTGCTCGATAGCCGTTTAGTATGGGAAACGGGATACCCACGTCGTAATTGACCGTTTAGCTGGATGGAATAGGGGAGGTAGCCCTCCCAAATACAGGGGGATTACCATGGGGCTAGGGGGTTGCAGCTCACTTCCTAGGCAAGACCCCAAGTAATCTCATACCCATGCCGAGGTAGCCACTCGCAAGGCACCAGTCCGACACGGGTTAGCATAAAAGGAACTCTAGGGGTATAAATAGAAGATCTAAGAACCAAAGAAGCCCGAAGGGGGCAAGTCCCTAGGGGGAAGCCCTAATGAGCTAAGACCAGAATCAGATGATCTAGAGCCAAAGGAAAGTCCGTGGTTGTTTGTTAAGTTTAGGGTGCGACGAGAGCCTACAAGTAGGTGGCTTACTGAGTATAATTTTTATACTCATTCCTTTTACCCTTTTTTTTTTAGGTGCTGGTCGAGGTGGAGGAGCGTTCGAGAGCTGTGCGGTCACAGAGGGGGTCGTTCCGGAGCGTCAGTCCCTTGTCGGTCTTTTCGAGTCTTTTGTGTTTCATTTTACATTTGTAATTTTCTTTGTAATAATTTCGAAACAAATCTTCTCTCTCTTGTTTTAACCAAATGGAGTTTTTATCTTTTTACTTTTCTCTTCTTCTATTTTCTTTTTGTTTATTTTCGATTTCGTCTTTTAGTTCACGGTCTGATTTTCGAAGCCTTGAAAATCGGGTCTTGACTCATAGCTTCGTGGGAGGACTAGGGGTTCCTTATCAGTTCTTACTTCTCCTAACCATTTCGCATAGGAAATGTGTCCCCACGTCATACAATCCATTAGCTGCATGGGAACGGGTTGGGTCGCGCCCCCTGTAGGGAGACTATTATGGGCTTAGGAGGTACTCAACACACCCCTAGGCAAGATACCATGTAGGTTTCAGTAGCCATGCAGAGGTAGCGCCTCATAGAGAGACATCGATCATTACAACTTGGCATAAGAAACTTTTAGGTATCAAATGAAAGGATGGAGAACCATAGAACTCTCAAGGGGCTAAGATTAGAACCAGACACCGTAGAGCCAATGAGAATCCCATGTTTGTCTATTAAGATTAGGATGTGACGAGAGCCTACAAGTAGAAGCCTTACCGAGTATAATTTTGTACTCATCCCTACTATATCTTTTTTTCAGGTGCGTGAGGCATTGGGTCAAGATAGGGCGTGATCAGAGAGGTGGATTGTCACAGAGGAATGCATAACCCGGGGCGTCAGTCTAGTCTTTTCTTTTATATTTGAATTCTAGTATTTTGTTTCCAAAACTTTTAATTGGTTGAACCTTTGTATTGCAATTTCTTTTACTTGGAATAAATGATTTCGCCTTAATGCATTTTCAACGATTTTCTTTACATTCATGTTGTCGTTTTGAGTCACGGCTAATAGTAAAATATTGGATCATGACAAATCTTAACAGCTTGTATCAAAGCTCGGAGATATTCACCACGAAGTGTAAAGATGGAAAACTCAAAAATTGAAATTGAGAAGTTTGATGGATCCGATTTTAGTTTTTGAAAAAATGCAGATTGAAGACTATTTGTACTAGAAAAATCTTCACGAACCCTTGTTCGGGGTGAAGCCTGATACCATGACCATGGAGCAGTAGAAGTTCAAGGATCGACAGGCTCTAGAGTTGATAAAATTGACGCTGTCCAGAAACGTGGCATTCAACATCATCAAGGAGAAGAAAACATAGGATCTATTGAAGGTGTTGTCAAATATGTATGAAAAATGGTTGGCTATGAACAAGGTGTACTTTATACGCATTGATTTTGAAGGCATCTTTACCCGAGTCGTAGGACATTGTTGTTGCTGTGATTAGTAGTTCCCGAGGATTTGAGAAACTGAAGTTTGACGAAATTTGAGACGTAGTTCTCAACAAAAGTATGTGCAAATGTAAAATTGGAGATTCGTCGGGAGGGGAAGAAGTAAATCAAAGTGCCCAAATAGTGACCGATCAAACTAAAAAAAATTGAGGAAATTCTTCAAATAGACCAAACCTAACATATTGGAATTATGGAGAAAACGGGCACCTTCGAATTGATTGTACAAAATCAAGACAGTAGAATCACAAATTTGGAGATGGCCATGATTCTCTATATCCAATAGAATATACTGAGGATGCTCGGATGACAACTCTCCTGAATCTTGGATTGTGGATTCATGAGCATATTTTCATTTGTCTTGAACAGTTTCGAAATTTCAAATTTAGAAAAATGTAGAAACGTGAGGAAGGTGTATTTTGTCAATAACAAATGATTTGAGATTAATGAAAAAGGAGAAGTCTGCCTACCATACAAACTCTCTAGTAGGAGCTTAACGGACGACAGAGGTTATTATACAAACTCTTTAGTAGGAGATTAACGAACGACAGAGGGTATTATACAAACTCTCTAGTAGGAGATGAACGGACGACAGAGGTTATACAATAGAGATTGGAAAGAGTTGGTGGAAGATTCGCCGGTGACACAAAATTTGGGAACTTATACCCAAGGAACATAATTGTTGTGGTACGAAACTATGAGAGAACACATTTTAAAATAGATGTTTAGGAAATTAAACACTCTCTCCTGGGAGATGATCATCTCTAAACTAATGTCGTCTGCATAATCTTTCATATTTTAAAACAACCCTTGGAAGGATTCAAAATACATATTAAACATATCTGTGTTTGGTTCCTGGCACAGGAACAAACCCAATCACCGCCGAAAATGGATAATTCTTGATAGCACTGCCTCCACCCAGGAATGTGGGGTGCTAGCGGATCAAATAGGACGATGCTGCGCTCCTGCTGGGCACTTTTTTGAAAAATGTGAGCAGCATATCCATGTAGAGATGAAACTTGGCTAGAAGATAGATGAATGCGACGGGGAGACAAACAAATGTGTAGAGCAGAGCAATATTGTGTCGAATGTGGCGATGCATAAGAAAGTAGTGGCCCGCACAAAATGAAACCAACATGGAGATGATGGAAAGGAAAAGTAAGAGAAGGCCGATCAAGAGTTTGGAAGGCAAGTTTGTTCTGAAATCATAGGTATCAAACCTGTAGCTCAAGATGGCTAGAAACATGGTGACTGAGGTTGAAGAGAGGCAGAGGGCAATGAGGGAAAAGACGGCGAAGATTAAGAAGGGTGTCTGTGTTTCAAGAAAAGGGGTGCCGCTGCTGGGGTTAAACCCACCTGGGATGCTGGCCGCGGAAGTAAAAGCCACGGTTACAATCAGGGTACCCACCACACAGCATGACTTGGAGGTTTTAGTCAGCCACGCTCCAGCCCTTTTCACCAGACCCATATGGGTTTCACGGAAGATTGTGGCTGCATTTTTTCCCTCCTTGTTGTACTGGCTAAAAAAGAAGAGTGGCATAGACTCCTTAACGAACTGCCCACAACACTTTCAATTATTATTTATCATATCATATCATATCAAATCCAGCTGTAGAATATATTGGTTACCTTATACCACTTAATTTCCCATTGCAACTGCAGTGCAGCTCCAGAGATGCGCCAAATCATAGACTTTGGGTAGGTGGCTGCCAGATGCAACGCACTGTTACCATTATCATCCACGGCTCGAAACAGGCTTTCTATCAATTTTGTTTCCTTGAGTAAAAACCTGAACACCTCCGGCTGCCTGTACTCCGCAGCCAACAGCACCACATTCTTCTTATCTTTGTTAGTATCATAGATAGCCAGCGGAATACGACTGGACATTCCCTTCACAATCTCAACCACTCCATTCTTTGCTGCTAATAACATCGCCGACTCGGTTGCTGTTCATATCACAATCTAGTATATAATTACTCATACATCTACAAACCAACACAAAATAAATAACAAAAAAGTAGCAAACCTTCCACATCTTTGGGCTTCCCCGATTGTTTGGGCACCTCTAATTGTTTTGGTTCCTCCTCAAACAAATGACGGAATCCGACCACATCATCTACAAAGTCGTAAGGAACTGTATCTTTCTCTTCTTCTTTCTGGTTCTGAAATCTGAAATCCATGGGACTTTTTCCATCGTCTCCATATACATAGCCTTTAGCCAAATCAAGAAGTTGGTTCATCACTTGAACCGCCCAAGTGTGCTTCTCTTTTTTCTTCCGTATCCTTTTGATTTCATTGGTTCCTGCATTTAATTTTGGAGAAGCAGCATTAATTAGACTCAACTCCACTTGTATTCAGCAATGCATAATACATACATACCGCATCCAAGAATGATCATGATTGCGGAGAAAGCAATACGGAAAAAAGTGGAATGGTCTCCGGGGAAGCATGTAGTTGGGGGCTCTGTGGCTGCCATCAACAACAATCAAAGTCATGTTACATATGAATATAAGTTTGAGAGGGTTGAACTGAAGTTGTAAGTAAAGCTTGTTGCGTATACATAAACCTGATTTAGTGTTCAGAGGCTTCTGTTCTTCCAAGTCTCCGTTCCTCTTGTCTCCATCATTTTTGGCAATATTCTTCTTCCCGTCTCCATCATTGTTCGTGTCATTGTTGTTGTGGCATTTGAAATGGCAGGGCAATATTCTTCTTCCCGTCTCCATCATTGTTCGTGTCATTGTTGTTGTGGCATTTGAAATGGCAGACTGTATGTTTGGGTAGGAGAAAGTATTATGTAGGTTGTGAGATCAGTAGGAGAAGGATATATTAAGATAATACGTATACCCACCTCTCAAAATTATGTCCTTCATCCCCCTATAAAAGTGGATGCATGTCTGGTAGTTAACCGGAAAAGGGGAAGGAGGAGCTGTCTCTTTTGCTTTCTCCATACTTCGCTCCGACTCTTGCTTCGGCTTCTCAATTGATCTTTTGCTCTGGGGAACAGGGGAAGGAGGAGCTGCCTCTTTTGCTTTCTCCATACTTCGCTCCGACTCTTGCTTCGGCTTCTCAATTGATCTTTTGCTCTGGGGAACAGGGGAAGGAGGAGCTGCCTCTTTTGCTTTGGGTTTACTTGGATTAAACTTTTGCTTCAGCTTCTCAATTGATCGAGGCTTTAGTGGTTTCACAATTAAGCCTGAAAACATTTGTAGTACTATGTTACCACCATACCTATATTTAAAAACTATAAACTTTTGGGGAAAAAACTCACAGTGATACACGATGTGCCGCCATCCTTCGATCTGGCTTCCACTTTTGAAGGAAGTTGGCTTACTGGCTAGAACTTCGAGAGGGGTGAAGCCTGCCTCATTCCTCCAGTTCGAAGCCTCCTCGTGTATGTTAATTAATTGACATGCCAAATCTGCCATCTCAACGCAATTAATTTTAAACTTCACACTTGGGAAGAGGAGAAAGGAAAGAAAGCTCACCAAACTGGTCGTTTCTGAGGGCTTGATGTAGCACGGTGTCTCCCATGTTCTTCACTCTGCAGTTGGTTCTGATTGTGTTTGAGTCATCTCCGCAAAAGCAGTAAAGGCAAAAAAAGGCGTTCTTGTTGCCGCACGCAGCCGCCAAGTACAGAGGCGTTTCGTCCAATTCGTTTCTCTCGTCCACCAACTCCCCATGGGCATGAGCAATGGCGTGGCACATTTTCACGCTCCCCATCATTGCGGCAAGGTGGAGAGGATTGTTTCCCCTCTCATTTCTAGTCTCTAGAATATGCTTGCAATTATCTTCGTCTTTCTTAACGCTTTCCACAAGTTTTTTCACTGTTTCTTCTTGATTGTCCATCACAGCCCAATGCAGCGCCGTGTCGCCCTCTTGGTTCAGCTTCAGCTTCTGAGCCTCTCGGTTGTTCTCATACTCCTCAATCACTGCCTTCCAATTCCGCGTTCTCACGTTTTCACGAAACCTTGCGAATGGGGTATTGTTACCATGAGACGACATTCTCTTCGCTCTTAGTTTGTTGTTTAATTGATGCACATGGCCTTTATTATCATGTACCTTACTCCTATAAATAAGGATCCCCGACAGCGCTTGGGATTCTGTAAAAGTAGTAAACAAAGATGATAAACGCTTTACGTATCCAAAAATTCTCTCCTTGAGCCACAAGCATCTTAGTAGCTTCAATAACTTCATTTTTTTCTTTTTTTCTCCAACACCCAGAATTAGGTTTCTTCATTCAAGGACTATTCCTAACAGAGTTTTGTATTTGCGTCTACTCATTATCACATGTCCAACGTCTAAGTGTTGCCACATACGGACATGCCATTTTGAGTAGAGTAAGTGTGTGCTTAGTACACCTACTATCTCTTAAGACTTTGATTCGAAGGTAAGAATTTTGTGATAGTCTCATGTAAGGATGCTTTGGTTTTACAAAAGGGGTCCATTAATAATAATTATATATAATAAAAATTAAATATTCTATAAACACCTATAATCAACCCTCTTTTTTTTTTCTTTTCTTGTTTTCTTCTCTTCTTTAATTAGTAAATATTGTTTGTTTGGTTTAAATTTGTATGTCCATTTTGATTCCTTCCCTTTTAAAAGCTTGGTTTTAATCTTTATATTATTACAAATAAGAAAAAGAATATATATTATATTATAGTATAGTATAAGCTTGTTTTTTAAGGTCCTTTTGTTCATGAGCAGGAAGCAAACCCTAGTAGTTCAAAGTTTTTCAACAACATGTTATGATTAATCATAGGATTTTGTGATGGAAGTGTTATTTCTTTGGTTGGTTCATAATTTAAGAAACTATAATAGAAAGAGAGTTTTCAAATGCTTTTACTTTACTTCATCGCCAAGTTGTTGAAGATTGCCAATAACAGCCAAATGCAGCGCCGTGCGGCCATATCGGGTCAGCTTCAACTCTTGAGCTTCTGGGTATTTCTCATACTTCTTAACTACTGCCTCCCATTTCTCCCTTGGTGTTTGTGTAAAGAAAATCTCGTGAACCTGCTTTCTTATTCTTATATACACTGCCCTCCTTCTTCATAATCCTTGTTTAAAAGAAAATGTGACAAGAATGATGAGTGATTTGTGTACGTTCTCTAAATCGATAGGAGACGGAGATCATATTTCCGAATTTTGGGAAGACTAGACTATGTGCACAGATTATATAGACTTTTAGTTTGTTGTTAAACTAAATAATTGAACATTTAAGATACAAGGAAAGAGATGATATCATGTTTCTTGTTCATTTAAGATACAAGGGGCATGACATAAATGGCGTTTAAAAATGAGTTGAGGCAACCACAAGGCCACTGCAACAACTCCTCATACGGTGGAAGTGGGCGCAAGTGGGCTTGCTGTTTCGGAAAAACTGTAGGTGGATGTGTACCCATTGGGCCCACGAGAACATGTCGGCCTTATCAGGGGGCCCAGCCCGGTTCCGATAACTGTGTTTGGTGCGGATAGGTTGAAGGATTCACTCCTCATTCTGGATTTCATTTCAGTGGTCGATGACAACACCTTCACCCATTAATTCCATTTATTCTGTTTCATTCTTTCTCCTTAATCAATACGCACGCTTTTTAATGAAAGCTACGAAACCAAGACTGGGTTTTACACAATGTTTTAAAATAGATCAATTTCCAGACAGAAAAACCAAGAATACAGAAAAGGAAAAAGGGTCACTCCCAGAGATCACTAAATTTATCCATTACAACGAAAAAGAAGAGAATCTGGAGGTTTAGGACAATCCTTGTTTTTACTTGTACCGCACCGCACGCTCAAATCGCATAGGACGACCTCGGCGCTTCTTCTAGGCACTCTTTTGATAAGAGCCTGCAGCAAATCGAAGTAGAGAGGAAGCTGCACAATACCGAAGATCAATGCCACAGGGAAGAAAGTAAGTGTATACAGCAGAATGGCTTCGTTGTGAAGACGTTTGATGATCAGAAAGTAGTGCCCCGAACAGAAGGAAACCAACATGGCGATGATCGAAAAGTAAAGGCAGCACAAGCCGATCAGCAATTTCCAGGGCAACGCTAACCCGAAGTCTTTGATATCGAACCTGGAGGTCATGATGGCTAGAAACATGATGACTGAGGTTGAAGAGAGGCAGAGGGCAATTAGGGAAGAGTAGGAGAAGATTAAAAACCCTTGCTCGTCTCCCAGTTTTGCACCACCAGTCTCGTCGTTGCCGCCTGGGATGGTGGCTGCGGTTGCAAAAGCTACCGTTGCAATCAGGGTTGCCACCAGACTGCATGATTCTGAGGTACTGTAAAGCCACGCCCCACCCTTTGTCGCAAGTTCCTTGTGGGTTTCCCGGAAGATTGCACTTGCAGTTTTTCCTTGGTGGTTCCAGTAGGGAAAGAAATGGAGTGGCACAGACCCCTTCACGTACTGCCAAATTTTCCATTCAATCACTTGTCATTTTTTTTTTTTTTTTTCTTTTCTTCTTAATAGAAAAAGCTGTGTGTGCGTGCGTGTGCAATACTTACTTTATACCACTTAACTTCCCACTGCATCTGCAATGCAGCTCCTGTGATGCGCCAAAGCTTTGGATCTATGGCGGTTGCTGCGAGATGTAAGGCGCTGTTGCCCTCATGATCCACCGCTCGAAACAGGTTTTGTATTTCTTTTCCTTTCTTGAGTAAAAGCCTGTAGACGTCCGGCTGCCTGTGCTCCGCGGCCAACAGCACCACATTCTTCTTATCTTTCCTAGTATCACGGATTGCCAGCGGAAAACGTTCCAAAGTTCCCTTCACGATCTCAATCACTCCATTCCTTGCTGCTAATAACATCGCCGACTCGGGTGCTGTTGGTATCACAATGTAGTATATACAATTAATGATACATCCAAAAAGCAACAAAATAAGTAACAGAAAAGTAGTGAACCTTCCACGTCTTGGGGCTTCTCTAATTCTTTTGGTTCCTTGAAGAAATTACTGAATTGGACCTCATTATCTACAAAGTTGTAAGGAAGCGTAACTCCATTTTCTTCGTCGTTACGAAATTTGGAATCCATGGGACTGTTTCCATCCTCTGTATATTTGTCGGGCTCAGCCAATTCAAGAAGTTTCGCCATCACTTGAACCGACCAGGTGTGTTTCTCCTTTTTCTTCCGTATCTTTTTGATTTCAGTGGATCCTTCATTTAATTTTGGAGAAGCACACAATTAATTAGACTCAACCCCACTTGTATTGAGCAACGCATAATACATACCGAACCCAAGAATGATCATGATGGCCGAGAAGGCAATATGAAAAAAATCGATGCAAGTGGTGTAGTTTACGGGGAAGTCTGTAGTTGGGGGCTCTGTGGCTGCCATCAACAACAATGAATGTTATGTTACATATGAATATAAGTTTGAGAGGGTTGAACTGAAGTTGTAAGTAAAGCTTGTTGCGTATACATAAACCTGATTTAGTGTTCAGAGGCTTCTGTTCTTCCAAGTCTCCGTTCCTCTTGTCTCCATCATTTTTGGCAATATTCTTCTTCCCGTCTCCATCATTGTTCGTGTCATTGTTGTTGTGGCATTTGAAATGGCAGGCTGTATGTTTGGGTAGGAGAAAGTATTATGTAGGTTGTGCGATTAGTAGGAGAAGGATATATTAAGATAATACGTATACCCACCTGTCAAAATTATATCCTTCATCCCCCTAAAAAAGTGGATGCATGTCTGGTAGTTAACCGGAAAAGGGGAAGGAGGAGCTGTCTCTTTTGCTTTCTCCGTACTTCGCTCCGACTCTTGCTTCAGCTTCTCAAATGATCGAGGCTGTAGTGGTTTCACAAATGAGCCTGAAAACATTTGTAGTACTATGTTACCACCATACCTACATTTAAAGATTACAAACTTTTGGTGAAAAAAACTCACAGTGATACACGATGTGCTGCCATCCTTTGATGTGGCTACCACTTTTGAAGGAAGTTGGCTTTCTGGCTAGAACATGGATAGGGGTTAGGCCTGCCTCATTCACCCAGCTTATAGCCTCCTTGTGCATGTTAATTAATTGGAACGCCAAATCTGGCATCTCAACCCAATTAATTTTAAACTTCAAACTTGGGAAGAGGAGAAAAAAAGAAATGAAAGCTCACCAAAGTGCTCATCGCTGAGGGCGTTATGTAACACGGTGTCTCCATCCTGCTTCACTCTGCAGTTGGCGGAGATTCGAGAGGCGTCGTCTCTGCAAAAATTGTAAAGGCAAAAAAAGGCGTCCTTGTTGCCATACGCAGCCGCCAAGAACAGAGGTGTTTTGTCGTCGTTGTTTCTCCTGTCCACCAACCCATTATGCTTTGAAGCAATGGCTTCGCACATTCTTACGCTCCCCATCATTGCAGCAAGGTGGAGAGAATTGTTTCCACTCTCATTTGTAATCTCTAGAACCTCAACGATTTTCACAAGTTCTTCCACTATTGCCTCTTGATTGTCAATCACAGCCAAATGCAGCACCGTGTCGCCCCGTCGGTTCAGCTTCGGGTTATACTTCTCAAGCACTTCCTTATACTTCTCAAGCACTTCCTTATTCTCCTTATACTTCTTAAGCACTTCCTTATAATCCTCATTCTCAAACACTTCCTTATACTCCTTATACTTGTCAATCACGTCCTTCCATTGCCCCCTCTTTGCGTGTCCATACAATTCTCGTGATTTTGCAATGTTCTGATCATTCATTGTCTTCACTTTCTGCGCACCTTCTCCTAGTCTCTTTAAATTTATTAATGCACGCCGCCTACTTCCCCAAAACGTGCTCTTAGTCCTACAAATATGAAGCACTTATAGCGCTTGGGTTTATCTAAAAATACTAAACAAACATCAATTGTGTGATAAACGCTTTAGGGTAATGCAAAAATTCCCTTCTTAGGCCACAAGCATTCTTATTGGCTTCAACTTTGTGCTTTTATGGTGGTGCACTTTAATGTAACGCCCTTCTCATTAGGTTTAGATGAACGCGGGTGGGCAGGCTTCATCAAAGGGCTATTCCTAACAACCGGCTTATATAAACATGTTATTTTGTGTCTTTTTAAAATTTTAACTTTTTAGAAACTTATAAGATTGTGCCAACTTAGATTTGAAGATATGAATTTTTTGTGAGTCTCGTGTAACCCCGCTTTAACTTTTTGCTTTTATAAAAGGGCCAAGCAATAATATAAAAGGGTGAAGCAACGATATATGTAGTAAAAATAAAAGTTAGATATTCTAAATTGCTTTTAACAACATATATAATCCACACTCTTCTCTTTTATACCTCACCTTTTTTCCTTTTTTTCTTTTTCTTTTTCTTTTTCTTTTTCTTTTTCTTTTTCTTCTTTGCCTAAATATTGGTTTAAATTTTATTTTTGTCCATTTTGATTCATTTTTAATCTTTGTAGTCTTCAAAACATGCAACATTGATATCGGTTTGCCCCCTATTTAGTAAAAGCTTGTCTTTTTTTAAAGTCGGGTGGTTCATGAGCGTGATGAAGCAAATGGAAAAGATAGATGATTAATGATTAATGATTAATGATTAATGATTAATGATTAATGATTAATGATTAATGATTAATTATAGGATTTTAGAGGAGGTGAGGTTTGTGATAAAAGTGTTGTACTTTAGTTGGTTGATAATTTAAGAAACTCCAAAATAGGATTTACTCTACTTTACTTTACTTTACTTTACTTCCTTCATCGGGAAGCTGTTAAAGATTGCAAACTTTGTGGACATATATATATCTTAAGCTATTAAGGATTGCAAACTTTGTGGACATATATATATCTTAAGCTGTTAAAGATTGCAAACTTTGTGGACATATATATATCTTAAGCTATTAAGGATTGCAAACTTTGTGGACATATATATATCTTAAGCTGTTAAAGATTGCAAACTTTGTGGACATATATATATCTTAAGCTATTAAGGATTGCAAACTTTATGGACATATATATATCTTAAGCTATTAAGGATTGCAAACTTTGTGGACATATATATATCTTAAGCTATTAAGGATTGCAAACTTTGTGGACATATATATATCTTAAGCTATTAAGGATTGCAAACTTTGTGGACATATATATATCTTAAGCTGTTAAAGATTGCAAACTTTGTGGACATATATATATCTTAAGCTATTAAGGATTGCAAACTTTGTATATCTTAAGCCGTTATAGATACCAAATTTATTGAAACCAAAATACATAATCTTTCATTTCATGTTTTAAAAACCAAGTCTCAGAAGGAATCAAGAAGAAGACTCCTCGGAAACCAACTGTTTTACAGTTCCGCATAACTTGGAAACTACAAGTTGACTTTCAACAACTGGGCCTCCGGATATGTTGGAGGGTTGGTGGTCCAGGTAGGTCTGAATCTCAGACTCTCGGATGCGGAATTTGGTCCCGGGCACAGGCTCCAACCCAATCACCCCTGAAAGTGGATTCCAAGGGCGGTCGTAGCCTAAAGCTAACGACCATGATTTTGTTTTCCCTCCTTTCAACTCTGCCACCACTCCTGATAGCCTTTCCTCCACCATTTCTCGGTCTGCCGCGTCCCAAGTTTTAAATTGTGATGTTTCGTTGGCTTCACTCCTTGTTGCCTTCGCTCTCATCTACCCATCATTTAGTTCAACGTACAAGATAGGATAATAATCCAAAATCAAATCATACTCATCATAAACAACGTACCTGTAGTGGGCAAACTATAACCAACCCTTGTGAAGCTATACGCTGGAGGAAATGGGAGTAGTCGTATTCGGCGGCGCAGCCAGGAAGGAAGAAGAGGAGAGGATACGAACCTTGGGCGGTGGGCGCGAGGATCGACAATGGGGTTGAAGGTGAAAAGGCGTCAGAATCCTCCATAGCGGTCGACGTTACCTCAAATTTTCCTTTTCGGAAAGGTTTAACGGAAGGAGTGTGGAGCGGTAGCGGATCAGATAGGACGACATGGGCGCTCCTTTTGGGCACTATTTTGAAAATAGCCTGCACCACATCTATGTAGAGAGGAAGCTTGGATATAATGAAGATTAATGCGACGGGGACAAGAACAATGGTGTAGAGCAAAGCAGCGTGATGTGGAATGTGTCGATGCATCAGAAAGTAGTGGCCCGCACAAAAGGAAATCAACATGGAGATGATGGAACCGAAAAGCGAGGAAAAGCCGATGAAGAGTTTCCAAGGCAAGTTTGTTCTGAAGTCATTGGCGTCAAAGCGATGGGTGAGGATGGCAAGAAAGATGGTGACTGAGGTTGAAGAGAGGCAGAGGGCGATGAGGGAAAAAAGGGCGAACGTAAAAAAGGCTTCCCGATCTTGAAGGAATGGGGAGCCGTCGCGGGGGTTAAACCCACCTGGGATGCTGGCAACGGAAGTAAATGCTACGGTTACAATCAGGGCACCCACCACAGAGCAGGACTTGGAGGTCTTAATCAGCCAGTCTCCGCTTTTTTGCACCAGATCCATGTGGGTTTCATGGAAGATTGCGGTCGCATTCTTTCCTTCCTTGTTATAGTGGGCAAAGAAGTAGAGCGGCACAGACTCCTCAACGAACTGCCCACAACATTTTCAATTGCTTTTCATCAAATCTACCTCTCCAAGACTGTACAATATATTGGCTAACAATTAATAATATTACCTTATACCACTTAATTTCCCATTGCATCTGCAGCGCAGCTCCGGTGATGCGCCAAATCATGGACTTTGAGGCGGCGGCTGCCAGATGCAGCGCACTGTTCCCATTATCATCCACGGCTCGAAACAGGTTTTCTTTGTAAACTTTGGGGCTGAGTAAAAATCTGTACACGTCCGGCTGTCCATACTCGGCAGCCAACAGCACCACGTTCTTCTTATCTTTCCCAGCATCATAGATGGACAACGGAAAACGACAGAACATTCCCTTCACAATCTCAATCACTCCATTCTTTGCTGCTAATAACATTGGTGTCTCTGGTGGTGTTCATATAATCGCAAACCAACTATTTAATTAATCAACCAAAATAGCTACATATATAAGTAAAGAAATAGTAAACCTTGGAAATCCTTTGGCTTTGGCTTCTCTGCTTCTGTTGGTTTACTCTCAATGTGAACACTGAACAGGACGTCATCATCTTGGAAGGAGTAAGGAAGCGTAACACCAGCTTGGTCGGGTGTTTGAGAAGTTGAATCCATGGGAATTCCTCCGTTGCAGTCATATTCATCGGGTGCAGCATATTCAAGAAGCTTCTCCATCACTTGAACTGACCAAGTGTGTTTCTCTTTCTGCCTCCGTATCTTTTTGAATTCAGCAGATCCTTGAATTAGTTAGTTAATTCAAGAACTCGTCAGCATTCATTTCAGCACACCCTTAAATTAGTTCACTGCTGGAGTATTGAGAAAACAGTAATGCATAGCACGTACCCCACCCAAGACTGATCAAGATGGCCGAGAAAACAATTTGAAAAAAGTGGATGCAGGTATTGTAGTTTCGGGGGACATTTGTAATTGAGGCCTCCTTCGCTGCCATGAACAAGAATGAGTATTTTGTTATAGTTTATAAAACTAAGGGACCTAGCACCTCATTGCTTATGGCTATATACCCAATCCATGAGCTTTAAGAAGTTGAGTATCCAGACGTTGGTGGGGTTCAGCAGCCTCCGAACTTTCACCACCTTCCACCATAATATTTCTCCCCGCATCATCTGTATCCTTCTTCGATTCATCATTTTTGAAATCGTGGCATATTCGTTTCAAACCGCTGCCTGCAATGTTTGCATAAGAATGAAAGAATTGGGGTATGAAATTAGGAAGGTTTATTTGGTTGGTATGAACCTTTTAAAAATCCATCCCACACCCATGTGAAGAAGTCGATGCATGTCTCGTAGTTAGCCGGAAAACAGGGAGTAGAAGTGTTTGGGTTGGACATACGGTCGATCCAGTCTCTGATAAGGGAGTCTATTGGTTGAGGGTTTAGTTGATCCACATGTGTGCCTTCCTTCCAAGAATCAAGTTTTAGTAAGGGGAGATTAAAGGGAGTTTGAGATGGAAGTTTTGGTGGGACACTCACAGTAATACGCGATGTTCCGCCATCCCCTGATTTGGCTTCCACTTTTGAAGGCTGTTGGCTTACTCGCTAGAACATGGAGAGGCGTCACGCCATCCTTGGTCACCCAGTGCATGGCCTCATTGTGCAGGTGAAGTATATGAAATGCCAAATCTGTGGCTCAACTTCTGAATCTTCTCAAAATCAAACTCAACCAAGCTGAAAGTGAGTGGAGAATAATGTAGTAAAAAAGCTCACCAAAGTGATCGTTTCGGAGGGCTGAATGTAGCACGGTGTCTCCATTGCTCGACAATCTACAGTTGGCGGTGATTCCAGAGTCGAGGTCTCTGCAAAAATGGTAAAGGCAAAAAAAGGCGTCCCTGTTGCCAGACGCAGCCGCCAAGTACAGAGGTGTTTCGTCGATTTTGTTTCTCTTTTCTACCAACTTGTGATGGGCTGAAGCAATGGCGTAGCACATTGTGGCGCTCCCCATCTGCGCAGCAAGGTGGAGAGGATTTTCTTTCCTGTCATTTGTAGTCTCAAGAAGTTCATCGCGCTTACTGTCTTTTATGCGGTTCACAAGCTTTTGCACCATTTCTTCCCGATTGTCAAGAACAGCCAAATGCAGCGCGGTGTCGCCATTTCGGGTCAGCTTCAACCCTTGAGCTTCTGGGTGTTTCTCATACTTCTTAATTACTTTCTCCCATTCCGTTCTCTTCGTGTTTATGTAAAGAAAATCTCGTAACGTTGCTTCGTGCTTCTCGTTCATACTCTCCTCCTTAATACTGAACTTATGCACACCTTCTCCACAAATATGGTGTCCTTTATATATAAAATATGGCATCTCATCTCTCTTCCAAAACACATATCAAATGTGTGTATAATCTTCCTTTAAGCTACCAAAAATATTCTCTTCTTCAACCACAAGCATTTCTTTTTCTTTTCTTTTCTTTTCTTTTCTCTGTCTTTTGCTTTATCTGGTGTTGTTAGGAGGCGTATAATTCTCTTCAAAACAGGAATATAATAAGAACTACTGCATATAAGTGTCTGAGTTGATTTGAATTGCTGCATCAACTAGCTTGATTAGCTTATCACAAACCAGATATACATTTTTAATATCCGCCAGCAAAAAGAAAAGAACATAGTTAACAGGGTATGTAACGACCCGACTTATCCTGACGGTAGCGGTCAAGGTCATTATGAAAGATAATGCAATTTATTTGGAAAAAGGATGAAAAGCATGCAGAATTTTATTACAAATCATGTGCGGGGTACTCCTTTAAAATTTAGCAAAATAATGCCGCCTAACACTATTTAAAACAAGGAGGAAATTTAAATCAAAGAAAGGCTGATGTTGGCCGCCTAGCTCCCACAAACTAGGCGTCCACATCATAGTTTAAATTATTACAAAAGAGCTCTCCCACCAAAATGAGACTACAGGCAAAAAACATAAATATTCTTGAATCGCCTCATGACTGACTTTGGCATCCTACTCGTCACCTCCGTGCCACAGCTTCGCCTGAAAAATCATTTTTAAAAAAAATAGGGTGAGTATAAAAATACTCCGTAAGGAACTTCCCTATTGGGGGTCAAGATATGAATCGTCATAAGGCGATTAGCCAAAACACGCAGCAGGTGACCACCACTTTCAATCCTTAAAGAGGATACTCCTATTTGGTTACCCGAAACACACAGCATGTAACCATTATTACGAGGACCTCACCTCCTTATTTCCTCCCATTGACTATCAACGACTGGTTACCCGATACACACAGCGTGTAACTATTTCCACGAGGACCTCACCTCCTTATTTCCTCCCATTGACTATCAACAGCTGGTTACCCAATACACACAGCGTGTAACCATTACTGGATAGTCTTTTTTTTGTAACCACCCCCAAATGTGACTAGTGGTGGCTAGTTACCCGAAACACACAGCGAGTAACTATTACCACAACCCTTACTCATGTCTACCTACAAGCCCATTATGTCGGCAATAGACACATATCGTCAGACTGCCCAACCTAACCATATTACCCTACGATCCGAATACACAACCATTTGATTACGCAACCATCAGAATATGCCGCAATCAGAACATACGACAATCAAAACATACGCCAATTAGAACATACGCCAATCAGAACATAGGACAATCAGAATACATAGCAATCAAGATACATGTCAACCAGGTTGCATAACATTACACACAAAGATCAGATTGTTCCCGGCAACGGGTTACCCAGCACCTAGCCCATAGACGATTCCATTCAACCCATTTTCAAAAAAACAAAACATTTATTTTCAACAGGCGAGTCCCTTACCTGAGAAGCTACGTTCTTTGCGTTTCCTAACCAACGACGATCCGATTCCCCTCGAATCGAGCCTTCCTCCTTCGCAGGCGTTGAACCTTTGCTACGTCTAACCCTCTTGAAGTCGGTTTTGGCAACGACGATGTCGTTCCCTTGCGGTGGCGAGGCGGCGATGTGGTGTTGGGCAGATGTTGTCTAATATGAGAAGGGGCGGAACGGTGTGGAAGCAATCGGTTGCGGGGCCGTGGCTGAAGGGAGAAACGTGAAACAAAAAAAGAAGGAAAAGAGCAGGCAGGTGGCGGATGGGTTTATTTATTTATTTATTTTATATATATATATATTTTTTTTTTTTCTTTGTCGTGGGCCCAAAATGTGGGCCTTACGGAGAAATGCAACTCAATTATTGAACTAAACAATTGGTTGAAAGAGGCATGGATTTTGTTTGAATTGATGAGTAATGTGTGAATTTGCAAGTAGATACTGCCACAATTGATGAGTTAATGATCGTTGAAACCAAAAAAACAATGGTTTTTATTGGGATTTGCTGCCACAACTGATTCACATCTCCCTACCTCCCTCCCTCCTGTGTACACTACTCAAACCAACCACTTTCATCGATCTAATATCTGCTCTTTGAATCAGCTACCATGGAAAGGAGCCTTGCAACACCTTGTGTCCACTGATCGTACTCTCTCTGGCTCCTGCACTCGAACTCAACTATGCCTCGCATTTCTGTCTTCAACCCAAAGTAACGCCGCTTCTCTCCGCCCTCGAACAAGTGTCGTCCTGGCCATGCTGCCACGTCCTTGCATACGCCCACCACCACGTCTGCACTCCCAACAACAACAACCACAACAACCATCAATATTCTAATTCCCGAGTTGTTACAATCAATATTCACTCATCACTTACTCTTCTTCTTTTTGGTCAGTGTTCCTGCAACGTGTTTGCTCTTCATCTTCAGCATCACCTGCCCACTGCGGTGAATGTAAACACACACTATTTTCCAGTGAAGATCCCCTGCATCATTACCAACTCAAACCCATTACACCCATGTGTTATTTCCATATGGGAAGTAAGTGTTCACAAAATCAGCTCCGAAAGAACACCTTGGCGCGTGCGCTTGAGAAGCTCGGTGCCTCTTGCAAGCAGATCTTGGGTGTGAGCGAAGTGGAAGTTCTCAGGTTGGTGAGGCTCTGCCTCTTGGTTATGACCGCCGTTTGTGTGCTGCATGTTGCCTTTCGTTGCTGCTCCTTTGTCCACTGGTAACACAGATGATATATTCCATACTTCCTTTAGTGCTCTTGCCTTGAGTGTTGCTGCTCCCCGTAGAGCTACAAAAAAAAAACAAAGATAAAGTATTAGGATTCATTTTCAATAAATTCCCTTCTTTCCATTAACACTTCATTAATGCCCTACCTGTGGCTGCCGCAGCGGTAAGAGTAGAGATATCATCATGAGATCTAACGTTGACAGCAGAGCTAATGACCGAAGCAAGGTGGTCTCTTTCGGCCCCCATTGCCTCCGCCGCCTCCACACACTGAGCAGCGACCAAGGTAGCGGCCGAGGCCACCGCCATATCCGTCTTAGCCGACTGCTCGTTCTTCTTTGACGAGGAAGAAGCAGCTTGGAAAGCTGCAATAGCGGCCACCGCAGCTGCCACTGCAGCAACCGAAACAGCGGCGTGGAGTTGGGCATTGTGGGCTCTGTTCTCTTCTTTTTTCTTCTCTTTTCTGTCCTTCAGCCACCTGCCCACCGTCTTCGATGCTCCGCCGGCTGTTCCACCGACATTTCCGGCACTTGCACGGCCGTTAGTGAAAAAGGGCTGAATGCTGTGATTTGCTCGAAAGAACTGCAAATAGAGGAAGGTCGAAGATAATGAATGAGAATGAATGTAGTGTTTACTGTGAAGCTGAAAGCCATTATTTATGCAACCATTAATAGATCCATGGCTGAGCTGCTTTTATTAACCGTCGCAGGTAACTTTAGGAAGGAACAATCCAACCAAATATGCTTTTATATTTTAAAAATATTTCTTTCTTAACGTTCTTTACAAAGATCATGCAATTTAAATTATTTAACGAG
The DNA here is from genome assembly GCF_002738365.1 of Cucurbita moschata. Classification (NCBI taxonomy): domain Eukaryota; kingdom Viridiplantae; phylum Streptophyta; class Magnoliopsida; order Cucurbitales; family Cucurbitaceae; genus Cucurbita; species Cucurbita moschata. Next base: position 961,689 of record NW_019268579.1, read on the forward strand.
TTAAAAAACGCGGCTAACTTTTTCCAAATTTCCAATTTTTCTTCTTTGAATATTTTATTTAGTTGTTAAATTCATCTATTTTTACAAAAAGGTGGGAATTAAAAGCAAAATTTTGAAGTATAACACCAAAAATAAAGTAAAATTACACGAGTTTATGGAAGTTCACACTATGATTTTACCACTAGAAATTAAAAATTAAAAATTGCAACTTATTTTAAACTATTTTCTCGAGAAAAGGAAAATAAATGCAACTTAAAAGAAGACGAAAAAAGCTGCAGCCGACTTGCCTTAGAACACACTGCAGACAGACTGTGAAACAGAAGGCTGCTAGTAACAGAGGAAACAGAGTAGTTGTCTCCTAAATTCGAAATTTAAGAGAGATTTCTTTGTTACCTTAACGACGTCGTCGAATTCCTCCGAAGGCGACACCGGCGGGCTGTCTGTTTCCGTCAAAGACCCGCCGTTCAAAGGCCCACTGCTGTGTGAAAGCCTCCCGGACGTCAACGGCGACACCTCCTGCCAAAAACAAAACAAACCCAAAATTCTAATCAACAAACTTCTTAAACCCAAGCCCACTGGCGGATTGTGATTCAAATTTTGTGACCTCTCTGACGGATTGTGACATTATGCGATCAAGCACCAGCTGAGACGTGGCGGTAGAAGAAAAAGAGAAGTGGTTTCCGTTCCCATGATGAATAGGGAACTCCTCCAACTCGCCGGAGACGTCTTCGGGAATAGACGACGTAGTACAGGAAGACCCACTGGCGGATTTTGAAGGTAAATGCATAGGCATGGGCATAGGCATTGAAGGAGGAGGGGGTGCCAGAGCCTTGGAGACTTCGAGGGCTGAGGCACTCCATGAGCGAGAGAGGAACTCCATCGGCGCTCTTGGGCTTTCTGGTAAGTGAGTTCTACAGGGTTTCAGGGAGTAAGAATCGTCCATTAAACTAGTAGTGGTTGCAATGGTGAAGCTGAAGAGGGGTTTTGTTTGTGTTTTTTGGGCGTTGAATGAGGAACAGAGAGTTTGATGAAGAGAGAGCGGTGTTGGGTTTGGGTTTGGGTTTTATGCTTTGCCTTCCCCTCAACCCTTTTATTCACAGACCTTTAATCGGTGTGTGTATGGTGAAACAGTGAACGCATGTGGACCACACCTTAGTCAAATTTTGCATGTGCCTCAAAGGAAAAGATATAGCAGAGGCAATTTAACGCCCAAAAAAGAAACAAGAAGAATTGAGGGATTAAGAGAGGGAGTATTGGTGAGGGTGGAGGAGTTCATCAGCCTGCCTTGTTCCTTTAGAAAAAGAAAAAGTGAAAGGCCAAATGCACGCATCCCTAAGAGTCTTTGGCAAGTCAAAAAGTGGAGTGGCTCCCCCTCTATGCTATACTATGATACACACTCCCATTCCTTCCATACCTTCCTTTCATTGCCAATCATACTAATTACTGATTAATAATGTAGTAAAGATACACAAAAGAGATGGAAAGTGTTCTTTAAATGGAATAAAGTGAAGCTTAAAAGAACTAAACACAACACTTTGGCAATCTAATCACACTGTGAATCCTTTTGAAAGAAAGAAAGAACAGGAATAATGTTGAGATGATGATCAAGTTGACCCATCAAACTGGATTTCTCAAGTAAAATGAGTGAAATTCTGTTGTTTTCTTTCTGATTGGCTTTTTTCTTCCGATGTTTGAATTGAATGAAGGGGTGAAGGAATAGTGGGAGGAAAGGAAGGAGCCCAGTTGAATACAAACACATCCCATCACCTCCTCTGCTACAACTTTGGCCTACTTCTCTGAAATGGGCCCATACATCATCAACCTCTGCTAGTGTTAGTGACTTGAGCAACTGATCCCATTGCATTTTCCCTACATTGTCATAGGTCTTGCCAATGTCCTAACCCGACATGTTTTCAGGTTAAGACAAAAATGTGGCTGATCCAAAGGCTCCCACTATTCTTCAGCCTTTGAATGACAAAGCTGTTGCAAATGGAGAGTGGAGAGTGACTTATGCTACTCTGCGCGTGCCTGCTTGTACCATCTTCATCATCTGTGTTTCATTATTTTATGGCCCCAAACAGATCAAGCACAGATGAAAGAAGAGTGAGAGATATGGCAAATGGGCACAGTTTTTCTTTCTCATTTCTTTACTTTTGAACAAAAAGGGAACACCTTTATTCCTTTTGCCTCATTTTCTCTATGCTCATCAACACATTTCTTCCTATTGCATTGTTTTGTTGCTCTTTTGTGTTATTTGACATTTTCACTTTGTCATCTATTTATTTGTTTTCATCTAATTGGCTTCGCTGGGAGGCTATGACTGCCTAGACTGCTCTATATAGAACATGACTGTCCATAATTCAGCTGCGAAAATCCCGAGAAAGAATTTCCTTCTTTTCCTTCCGATCAAGGCTTGTAATCAATTAAGTTTCTCAAACATTCTTTTTGTCCTCTTATTGGCTTTTTAAGTGGGAATTAATCATTCGTTGGTACTTTGCGTACGCAACTTGGAACCAACTCTGCCATTCATTTCCTGACGTTTTTCCTGTAACCAAATTTCCTTCCTGGAAAAAGGAAGCCATAAGCTCTGAAGCCGTGCTATCATTTCATGGTTTCATACAAGTGTATACCAGAACTTGCTTAGTCATGTCATATGTTGTTTGTGACTATTTCTGATACGTATATTCCATTTAAAGATTGCTGTTCTTGAAGCTGTTTACCCCACAGAATCAAATGGTAGTTTTGGGTTAAGAAAGTTTGCAACAACAAGCCAATATCTTCGAATCTTTCAAACAGTAAGAACCAGCAATTACTGAAGCAGCCGTTGTGACAACAGAAATGAAGTTATGGTTCTACTATTGCGGTTGGAAAAGGGGCACTGTACAGCCAATCCTACGTTTCACTTTCAAAGCTCTAACTTTAAATCTAGAATCTTATGGCCAGCAATGGTGATGACGACCAGAGTTGTTTGAAAATGAGCAGTTGTTTGAACGGTGATGACGCCTCTGTGGAGTGAGAAAGAGGGAGTCTGCAAAAGAAGCCAAAGTGAGTTCTGCAACTCTGTCCATATTATCGGAATTAAGAGAAACATTCTGAGATTCCAATCGCTGAATGAAACCAGAAATAGGTGGAAGGGCGTGGTATATACAGCAGCCTTTTTCTTACAGTGGATGAGTGCAAGAGATAATTCATTCACTGCGAGGATCCCAAGAAGAAATATGAAGGCTTGTATGCCGAAGCATGCCAAGCAAGGAAAATTCCATTACAAATGGTGTTGATTCAAGAGTGTAGTGGTGTGGTTAAAGAAGTAAAGAAAACACACAAAAAGCTACCATGTGGTCCTCGGCTGGAAGAAGAGCTGGGGCATCTTCTTTGGTTCCAGAAACAAGTGGATTGTGGCAGGGCTATTTGATCTTCAAGGACATGAATGATTAAGCTGTGATTTGAAGTGCCAAGTAATTCGTAGAGATAAATGAGAGAAAGATTAAGAGTTAACTGCAAGGAGGCAACATCACATTTTAGGGCCGTCTAATGATGATTTTGATCATAGTGTTCTGTTTTCTTTAACAGTACGTTTGTTTATCAAAATCTTCCTTTTTGGTAGTCTACATCTTGAAAAAGTTGTTAGAATCTTGATTCAAATAAAGAAACTAGAAAAGTAGTTTTCAAAAAATTTCAAAAGTGATATTGAAAAGTAGAAATCAAAGCAAATGACTCGGGAAAGAATGCTTGAAAGAAGATGATTATGAAGCAGGACCCAAGAACACAAAATCTCAAGAAGGAAAAGAGGATGAATTAAATATACATGTATGTTGTTTTTAGATCAGGAAGCTCTTGACCAAATTCTTTTACTTGGTTGGATTTGTGACTCTTGAACAAAATTTAAAAAAAAAAAAAAAAAAAAAAAAAAAAAAAAA